>NC_091978.1:90513570-90813570 GCF_044704955.1 Pristiophorus japonicus | reverse complement strand
CCAGTGGATGTGGTGTATTTGGATTTCCAGAAAGCAATCGATAAGTTGCCACATAAGAGGTTACTGCACAAGATAAAAGTTCACAAGATTGGGGATAATATATTAGCATGGATAGAGGATTGGCTAACTAACAGAAAAGAGAGTCGGGATAAATGGGTAATTTTCGGTTGGCAAACAGTGACTAGTGGTTTGCCGCAGGGATCGGTGCTGGGTCCTCAACTATTTACAATCTATATTAATGACTTGGATGAAGGGACCGAGTGTAATGTAGCCAAGTTTGCTGCTGATATAAAGATGGGTGGAAAAGCAAATTGTGAGGAGGACACAAAAAATCTGCAAAAGGATATAGACAGGCTAAGTGAGTGGGCAAAAATTCGGCAGATGGAATATAATGTGGGAACATGTGAGGTTATCCAATTTGGCAGAAATAATAGAAAGGCAAATTACAATTTAAATGGAGAAAAATTGCCAAGTGCTGCAGTAGAGAGAGACCTGAGGGTCCTTGTGCATGAAACACAAAAAGTTAGTATGCAGGTACATGAAGGCAAATTGAATGTTGGCCTTTATTGCAAGAGGGATAGAGTGTAAAAGCAGAGAAGTCCTGCTGCAACTGTACAGGGTATTGGTGTACTGCGCACAGTTTTGGTCTCTGTATTTAAGGAAGGATATACTTGCATGGGAGGCTGTTCAGAGAAGGTTCACTATGTTGATTCCGGAGATGAGGGGGTTGACTTATGAAGATAGGTTGAGTAGGTTGGGCCTATACACATTGGAGTTCAGAAGAATGAGAGGTGATCTTATTGAAACTTATAAGATAATGAGGGGGCTCGAGAAGGTTCCACTCATAGGGCAAACTAAAACTAGGGGCCGTAGTCTCAGAATAGGGGTCGCCTATTTAAAACTGAGATGAGGGGGAATTTCTTCTCTGAGGGTTGTAAATCTGTGGAATTCTCTGCCCCAGAGAGTTGTGGAGACTGGGTCATTGAATATATTTAAGGCGGAGATAGACACATTTTTGAGCGATTAAGGGAGTAAAGGGTTATAGGGAGCGGGCAGGGAAGTGGAGCTGAGTCCATGATCAGATCAGCCATGATTTTATTGAATGGTGGAGCAGGCTAAAGGGGCCAAATGACCTACTCCTGCTCCTATTTCTTGTGATCTTATAATTGGTAACAATTTAGCGTTCTCTTCACATTTTGCAATCGTGACAATTTTTCCACAAAAAGAATTTGTAAAAGTTATGTTTAAATGTTAGATTATTTTTAAATGTACTAGGGGAATAAAATGTTCTATAATAATTTGTTTATTTGACTTTTTCTGTTTCAAAATATGCAATTGTAGTGGTTCCGTGTGCAGTCAGACAAGTGGCCTGGAAGCTCTTGGATTAACTGACATCCGTATCTTGGTTCGATTAATGTGTCTTGCAGCTGCAGGAAGGGCTCAGCTGGCAAATAGTGGAAATGAACTAAATAATCAGTTTAGATCTTCAAAAGGAACAACATGGAATACAAGCACCTGCTTGACTTATATGAGTTCGGCTATCGGTTGCCTTGTGGCAAATAGTCCGACTGCTTTCAAGGCATTGATTGATGTCTGTACTCAGGTAAGATGAGGAATAAAATGGTCAGTAATTAAGATAGAAAATACTGAAAACGCTCAACAGATCGGCAGCATCTAGTTTCATGAAATACTTTGTCCAAAGTATTAACCATAATATTGGGGGGGAAAATCCGGTCGGAGGCTTTCTTCGGATGAACGCCTCCAACCCGAACATTTTTTGCGAAAATACCTAGTGGTTACGGAGGCACCTTCGATTCCGGTTGGAGGCCTACATTCAACGCGCAGCGTTTCGGGAGATGACTTCCCTGTACGTCCAGAAATGTTGGAGTCACGTGGGCCTGGGCCACCAATCACTGTCTAGTATTCTCATTGATAATAATGGGAACTCTGTTTTTACGAGTTCCCATTACTATAAATGAGAAAACGCTCCTAAAATAAGAAACACAACATAATAAATTTAAAAAACGTGTCTCATCATTTAAAATTGAAATTAAAGTTAATTAAATGTTTTAGAAAAAATATATATTGGATTTTTTTTAATGTGTTTTAATAAGGTTTAAAATAAACTTACCTTAATGGATGGAGTTTTTAACATAAAAATGAATGATTAAATTTAATTTTTATATGTTTTAAAAATCTTACGCATGTAAAAGTGAGCTATGCACCTGCTTTTACCAGGCGTAAAAGTTTGAAGGACATTTGCGGGGCAAGAGATGGGCAACTAGCCCAATCTCTCCCGCGCGAATATCCTTACTGCGGGGATGCGGAGGATCTGTCAAGAGAAATCTTGACAGATCGGAAAAGCCAGTTTTTGGCGCATGTGCATTGCGTCCTGAAAACCAGCTTTTTGCGAGGCCTCGCCGGGTCGGTGCGCACTTCGTATGGACCCGGCAAGGCTGGAATTTTCGGCACATTCTCTGTAATTGTTAGAGGCTTGAATGCAGTAATAAACAGCATACTTAAATAGATGTCTATGCAAATAACAGTATTGGATCCAGATGGAAAGTTTTGTATGTTGTTTACTCGTGATATGAATTTAAGTCGCTCCATGTTACTTCTTCCCCAAGGATTTGATTGCTGCAGCAACTGGCCTCCATTTAGGCACAATCCGTGATGTGCAGCAGAAGAACAGGGTGCTTCACCTCTTCCATAGACCAGTAAAAGACAACAAACTTACTGGCTCTCCCAACTTTCTGGTAACTCAAGCCTTGGTAACGCTGCTCACAGAAAAAGGTTTCCGGCATCAGTCGAGCCGTGACAAAGAGGAGGCAGAACCCAAGGGTAGGAACATTCAAATGACAACTAGTTTTCTGATTTGTGAAGAAGCTTTAATCGGTGTTTTTATCAACACATTCAGTAACCTAATGGTAAATTGGCATCCAGGCTAAATGATCAAACCGATGTTTTATGGGTTAATGATGTCCAAAAGTACCTTTGTTCCTATCTAAATGTAGATTTGTACCAGTGAAGAGGTTACAGGACATTAAATTTTCGCCATATTTCACAGTAAAATGTTAAAATTAACCTTCCATGTATTTGTAATTTTTATAAAACAAATATGACAGACTTTATAAAAGAACAGAGAAGCTATTTAACACATTTCATTAGCCAAGCTGTTGACTGTGGGCTACATTTGTTTCAGCTAATGCTACATGATCAGGTATCTAGTTATTAGCCATGCTGCTTAGTTTGTGAAGATGCTTTGGAAGCCTTCGTGCTTTGTAGAATATGTCAATCAACAACAACAACAACAACTTGTATTTATATAGAACCTTTAATGCAGTGAAACGTCCTGAGGCGCTTCGCAGGAATATTATGTGGTAAAAATTTGACACCGAGCTGTATAAGTAGAAATTAGCACGGAAAGAGGTATGTTTTAAGGAGCATCTTGAAGGAGGAAAAAGAGATAGAGAGGCGGAGAGGTTTAGGCAGGGAGTTCCAGAGCTTGGGGTCTAGGCAACAGAAGGCACAGCCACCAATAGTTGAGCAATTGCAATCAGGAGGATAGAATTAGAGGAGCGCAGACAACTTGGGGTGGGGGGGGTGGGGGGTTGTGAGGCTAGAGGAGATTACAGAGATAGGGAGGGGCAAGGCCATGGAGAGATTGAAAATAAAGCTGAGAATTTTGAAATCGAGGTGTTGCTTAACCGGAAGCCAATGTAGGCCAGCGAGCACAGGGGTGATGGGTGAGTGGGACTTGGTGCGAGTTAGGCCACGGGCAGCTGAGTTTTGGATCACCTCTAGTTTACGTAGGGTAGAATGTGGGAGGCCGGCCAGGAGTGCGTTGGAATAGTCAAGTCTGGAGGTAAGAACATAAGAACATAAGAATTAGGAACAGGAGTAGGCCATCTAGCCCCTCGAGCCTGCTCCGCCATTCAACAAGATCATGGCTGATCTGGCCGTGGACTCAGCTCCACTTACCCGCCCGCTCCCCGTAACCCTTAATTCCCTTATTGGTTTAAAATCTATCTATCTATGACTTGAATACATTCAATGAGCTAGCCTCAACTGCTTCCTTGGGCAGAGAATTCCACAGATTCACAACCCTCTGGGAGAAGAAATTCCTTCTCGTTGGTTTTAAATTGGCTCCCTCGTATTTTGAGGCTGTGCCCCCTAGTTCTAGTCTCCCCGACTAGTGGAAACAACCTCTCTGCCTCTATCTTGTCTATCCCTTTCATTATTTTAAATGTTTCGATAAGATCACCCCTCATCCTTGTGAACTCCCAACGAGTAAAGACCCAGTCTACTCAATCTATCATCATAAGGTAACCCCCTCATCTCCGGAATCAGCCTAGTGAATCGTCTCTATACCCCCTCCAAAGCTAGTATATCCTTCCTTAAGAAAGGTGACCAAAACTGCATGCATAACAAAGGCATGGATGAAGGCTTCAGCAGCGGGATGAGCTGGACGATCTTACGGAGGTGGAAATAGGTGGTCTTGGTTATGCTGCGAATATCTGGTCAAAAGCTCATTTCAGGGTCAAATATGACACCACTAATGCTAAATAGGTAGGAAATACCAGCTTTAGCATATTAAGAGTACATGTATCGCTACATTTTGGTTTTCAAAGGTACCTGCGTGGCTAGGACAGGATGAAAGAAAGAATCAAGGGCATTTACTTCGGTCGATGTTATGTAATGATGTGTGTATCGTCCCAGTACCTTAAATGTAATGTAAGCACTATGCCACACCACGGAGGGCGCTGTGGTGGGAAACCTGGTAGTACCTGCAACAGGCGATATAAGGCTGGACAACACACCTGAGAGGCACTCTGGAGCTGAACAATAAAGGACGAAGGTCACAGCAGTTAGACTTATACCAGACCGTGTGGAGTCAGTGATTTGTGTGCTACATACACCACATTGGCAACGAGGAAGCGGACGAACTCCACGCAACCATGGCTACTCTGGGCTCGCTAAAAGATTTTACCGTGGGCAATGATTGGGAGGCCTTTACGGAAAGGCTCGAGTACTACTTCACAGCAAACGACCTGACGGAGAACACATATGCAATGAGAGAGAAGCGTAAGGCGATATTGCTCTCCAGTTGTGGAGATGAGGTTTACTGTCTCATCAGGGATTTGCTGGCACCTGGGAGCGCCAGGGACAAGTCATACGAGGAGCTGACTGAATTCATTCGTGACCAGTTGAAACCGAAGGAGAGCATCCTCACGGTCAGATACAAATTTTACCATCACTGCAGACCTGAGGGCCAGGATGTCACCAAATATGCTGCGGACCTCAGGAGACTCGCGGCGCTGTGTGATTTTGGCGCACACCTTGACGAGGCTTTGCGGGACGTTTTCGTTATGGGGATTGGCCACGAGGGCCTCCTTCACAAGCTGTTAGCCACGGAACCCACAGTCACTCTGACAAAGGCCATCACCATCAGCCGGGCACATATGACCTCGACTTGCAGCACCAAGAAAATAATCCACACAGTCTCGAACCCGGCAGGCACTGTCCACAGGATAGTGCCCACCACGGACAAAACTGCAGAACATGGCTCTGCCCGGGGCAGAGAGCATGGACCTCGGGATCCTGGGACTCAGAGTCCGCTGAGGGGGGCCAATCAAGCAGCACCATGCTGGCGTTGTGGAGGAAGCCATGGGGCTCACCGGTGCAGGTTTGCAGAGTACACTGCAATACCTGCCACGTTAAAGGCCACCTTCAGCGTATGTGTAAAAGAAATCGGACTCACCATGTGGCTGAGGAGATGGGGGATGATCTACTGTTCAGCGAGGAGCAGGCAGAAGAAGATGAGGTGTTTGGACTGTACACGTGTACCGGCGATTTGCCCCCAGTGATAAGGGAAGTAAAAATCAACGGAGTCCCTGTGAGTATGGAAGTGGATACGGGCTTGGATCTGTCGTTGATGAGTCGGAGAACTTTTGATAAACTGTGGATTAACCCAGCTGCCCCACCCAAGCTGGTCCCGGTCACGGCGAAGCTGCGTACCAACACCAGGGAACTAATACCTGTTCTTGGCAGAGCGATGGTGCAGGTATCCCACGGGGACGAGACGCACGGTTTACCTTTGTGGGTCATTGCAGGTGATGGGCCGACACTCCTCGGCTGGAGGTGGATGGGGAAGGTCCGTGGGAGCTGGGAAGACTTCACCACTCCACAGGCTGCTGCTCCCTGGAGTGCTGCCGTGCCCCGGGTCCCCAGAGAGCAGCGCTGACCGAGCTGGAGCTGCAGCCTCAATCCACCCACAGGCAAGTCCCAGCCCCGGACCTCACACAGAGACCCTGCAGCCTCAGCCCCCACAAGCAAGCCCCAGCCCCGGACCTCACACACCGATCCCGCAGCCTCAGCCCCCACAGGCAAGCAGCCCTGCACAGAGGGGCCTAGTGGGGGGGAGTGAGCCAGCGGGGTGCGAGGAATCCAGGATGGCCAGCGGTTCAGAAGAGCCCCACCGAGGAGCTGTTAGCATCGGGCGACGGCAGCAGCTGGAGGTCGGCGGCCGCTGCGGGGGACGCGGCAAGTGCGGCCGCTGCAGAGACCACGACGGTCGCAGGAGAGGCGGCAAGTCAGGTGGCAGCGGAGGGGAGCGGAGGCTGCGACGGTGGAGGGCATCGGAGTGGCGGAGAAGAAGATGGCGGCGGCATCGTGCTCAAAGCAGCAGAGCATCAAAGATGGCGGCGCCCAAGGAGAAGCCTCGTGGAATCCTCCTGCATCAAAGATGGCGCCTTAAAAAGAAAATGCACCCGGGAGTCTTAAAAGGGCCTTACCTAGAGGTGGTCCCCACAAAGGACTTCTGTAAGGCAGAGCGAGTCTAAAATGAGCTATGTTAATGTGAGATGGCGAATTTATAATAAGAATTAATTTTTTAATGCTGAATGGCCACTGTATTTGTGTAAAATAATGGATGAAGTACAATTAATGATAACGGCTAACAAGGAAATCAGGGATCCGTTACCAGTCACTAACTAGTTAATGTACCAGCTAAAATGTACCATACTAACACACTGTCTATGCCTACCTGCCTTCCGTTGGACAAGTGTGATGTTATGTAATGATGTGTGTATCGTTGTCCTGCGTCCTGGTGGGGAGGGGGGGGAAGGTGATGTTATGTAATGATGTGTGTATCGTCCCAGTACCTTAAATGTAATGTAAGCACTATGCCACACCACAGAGGGCGCTGTGGTGGGAAACCTGGTAGTACCTGCAACAGGTGCTATATAAGGCTGCCCACCACACCTGAGAGGCACTCTGGAGCTGAACAATAAAGGACGAAGGTCACAGCAGTTAGATTTACACCAGACCATGTGGAGTCAGTGATTTGTGTACTACATACACCACAGTCATCAATAGGTCAAACACAACTGTACGATTAGTAACTTTTTAACTAACTTCTTGACCACCTCTAAATTAAATTTGAACTATCAAATTTCAAGTGCTGGTCACTAGCCAGTATATTATTTCTGCCAACTTGTTTGGCTGACTGATTCTTACTTTCGCTTCATGTTTGGTTCAGCAAATCAAAATAGCCATCATAAAGAAGTCTTATGGTGCATAGCACTCTGATCTTCTGACAGAAGGATGCTTCATGGATGCTAGTAGTCATGTTGGGAAAGGAACGAATGCATAAAAGTAAATTCAGATTCAGAAAAACATTAAATGATGTTGAAACAATTTTCACCTTTTCTTTTCCAGATGCTGCTCCAAATACTTCCTCATCTGCCTATTATTCATCATCACATGTAGGACCCTTGGAACTGGCCAATGCACTTGCAGCCTGTTGCCTGTCAGGGAGACTGAGTTCTGGACATCGTCAATGGGCTGCGCAGCATCTTGTACAGGCCTTGTCTACATCAGAAAGGAACAACCAGTTTAGACCTCAAACCTATGCAGATTTAGCAGGGGATCTCCGGAAATGTCCTACTGTTAAGCTGGAAGCACATGAGAACCGGGTATGGTTCCATTTTATCTAAATTTTAAATATTTCAACCTGATTTCTAATACTGATGTACATAAGGCTATGTAAAATTAAAGTGTTGAATATTAGAAATAGAAAAGATAAGCAGGGTAGCATAGTAAGTGAAAAAAGGGAAAAAATGTATTTTCACAACTCGGACCTAGATTTGAATTCTGTCTTCTTTAATCTTGCTCAGAGGCCATAAGGATTGATTACAGATAAAATTAAATAATTCAGATTTGTGCAATATTGGATTTCTTCTAGGTTTTGGCAGAGGAACAGAGCTTTATTCTTAATCTCGCCTGGGAGCACTTGACATAGTGCTGGGTGCCAAAATGAGGAAAATTATCCACTCCCCACTACAGTTATTGCCATGATGAGCGTAAAACTTCATCCAGAAATCTAGGTTTTGAGCAGTGGGAGAGATTTTGAAGTGTGGAGGGTCAGCTGGCAATTACAGTAACAAAGTGCCCAAAAGATGAGAGATGATGAGCCACAGTGGGAAGCCAACTCTTAAAATGGGACAGAGATGAACTTTAGTTTTCATTTCACTGTGCAGCAGTCATTGATGGCAAATCAATGGTTATGCATTATGAAAATAGAATAAATAGAAATTGATTTGATAAAAAATGAAGATAAATCAAGATATTGCAGAGAGGAACTTGCTCAAGGATAAAACTCTGAAGAAGTTTACAGCTGGGGATGAGCACCACCAAGTGGCCTGTATGTATAAATTCAATGTGGCAAGTTCACACAGCCAAATCTAGCAATAATTGTGGATATGGGAATTTATAATGGCAAAATTGATAATAGGTAATTAAATGGCACAGACAGGAAGTGTGCACAGAGGTAAGATTTTTAATCAGATAATGGCCCTGAATTCGCGGCTGGAGGCTTCCCACGGGGAAATGCTTCTGATCTGCAAATAAATTGCCCACGTACCTGGTGGTCCATGAGGAACAGAGATTTGCAGTCCTGGGACTCTCCGGGTCCACGTATCTTGGGCGCTGGCAGTTCACGGAGCACCTCTGGAGTCACGTGGGCTTGCTCAACGAATGACAAGGGAATCCCCATTCATGCTTATGAGGATTCCATATGCACGGAAACCCCATAAGTATGAATGGGAATACCCCAAAAAGTACATCTAGATATCAAATAATTTTTTTTAAGTCACATCTTTAAAACATGTAAATTTATTTTGCAAAAAACTACATTTTTGTTTTAAATATTTAATTAAATGCAATTTTAATTAATTTTAAAGAGGCTAAAAATAAACTTATCTTATTGCACAAGTTTTAAAATGTTTTTTTAAAGCTCTTACGCTGGCAAAAGCACAAAAAAATTGCACGTAAACATTCACAATGGCCCAGATTTTGTGGTCAGCGGTGAAGTGACGGCACTCGCCGCTGACCTTGAACAATGCTGCCCCCAAAGATCGAGTGATCTCTGTGGCGTCGATTTCACTTTTCCCGATATTAGTTTGATTCTGGCGCCAACATTAGGGGATCTCCGACATTCGAGCCAATCACATTGAAGAATCTCACACAGCAAACCAAGAAGTAAAATGCACTGATTATCTTTCACTTAGAACATTTTACAGAGAACGAAATAAAGATTCAGACATAAACATGAGGTTAAGGTAGAAGCTGAAATACCATAAACAAACTTTAAATTAAAATCATTTTTATTATATTAACCTATGGCATTTTTTTACCATCATTGAAAAATCTGACATTACATGAATATAAAATTATTTTTTCAGGGTCAGAGAGGTTATTCAGCAGTAGTTATGACTTAGAACGCCATTAAAAACTCAGTTACATCTCATTTAACAAGGCTTAACTTTTTCGGGGGTTTTTAACAGTGATATTACAGCATAAAGGGAGAAGTTCACAGCAATTCAAGTGATTTCTAAAGATTGCCGTCGACAGGGACTGAACAGTGAACCCTGTGGAGGAGCAGGGAATCACTGACAGCAACTTTGGATTTCCATGGTTAACTGCACATGTGTGGACGCCAGAAGTTGCTGTTCGGTTTCACAGAATAATGACGGCGAATGCTGACAATTTCACCATGACAACTGCAAAATCTGGGCTAATGTTGCTAATGTAGTGATAATTATTGAATTAAACATTGCATTGTTTAGAAAAAGCAAGCTCTCTTCTGCCTAAATTGCCTCAAAACATCTATTAGTAATACTTTATTCAGTCCATAAAGCCAGGTATGGAGGCCAAATAGCGTTTTCTTTTCACGCTTTATTATGCTGCTTAATGTTTTTTTTGATTTTCAAATAAATTTACAATTGGCTGTTGCAATATTAGTGCGCATGTTCTCAAATAAACAGAGAATCAGGACTAAAACTTGGATGGAAAGGAATACCATTTGCAAAAGTTATTCAGTCAATGCATAGTGATGATGATTATGTTCTTGGAGTGGTGAAAAGTATCTAAACTCTGTCCATTTTGATTTCAATAACAGGTCACAAGTTCTTCTTGGTCAGTTACAAAGGGTTTGCTAGCCACAAGTGCCCTGGATGGAACCATTCGCCTATGGACTTTAACAAAAAGTACAGTTGCTTTAATGCAAACTGTTTGCTTTAAAACCTGGTATGTTTGTGTGACTTTTGCAAACATGTCTTTCTTTGATATTGTGATGCATTCATCAATACTGTTTTGGAAAATGCATGAGAGAGAAATTTTGAAGTTAGGCAGCTGCTGCACTTTCCTTTGCCAAAAATGAATCCTGAAAACAGTAGAACACTCCCGAAGTGGGCAGTAGATTTATCAGCAAGGTCAGTATTTATTGCCTATCCCCAACTGAGAAGATGGTGGTGTGCTTCCTTCTTAAACAACTGCAGCCTCTGAGGTGATGGAACTCCCACAGTTCTGTTAAGGAGGGAGTTCCAGGATTTTGACCCAGCGACGATGAAAGAATAATTCTAAGCCAGGATGGTGTGTGATTTGGTGGGGAACTTGGAGGCGGTGGTGTTTCCATGTTGCTGCAGCTTTTGGGCTGGATTCTTGGCTCATTTGCGCCCCAATTAGCACCTGGGCGGGCGCAAAAACAATTTCTTTGGCGTGAAACGAGGCACACAAGATTGTGCGCCCGGGCGGAACTTTTGGCAATGGTTTTGCGGCGGTAAACTTAGCGCCCACCCGCTGTTCACCATTTCGATGACATAAATCATCGTGCATCGCTGCGCTAGCACCCCGGGCGGAATTTTTTAGCATATCGCCTGATTTAGCATCCGCCCGGGAACCCGCCAGCAAAAAGCAGCCGCACCCCAGGCGCACCAGGCACTAACGGTGCAATCTTGGAAATGCTCGTCATGAACTTTCATTTGGCAAAAGTTGCGTGCTCTGGTGCTAACGCTAACCCGGCACTAAAATTTTGATTTCTTTCGCTGCGATTTGCACTCAGAAACGGGGGAAATCGCATAAAGCCGAAAATCCAGCTTTGTCCTTCTAGGTGGTAGTGGTCGTGGATTGGGAGGCGCTGTTGAAGAGGATCTTGCAAATAGTACAAACTGCAGCCACAGTGCCTCGGTGGTGGAGGAGGGATTTGTTGAGGTGGCGGATGGGGTGCGAATCAATTGGGCTGCTTTGTCATCGATGATGCCGAGCTTCTTGTTTTGTTGGAGCTGCACTCATCCAGGCAAGTGGAGAGTATTCCATCACATTCCTGACTGTGCCTTGTAGATGGTGGCAAGGCTTTGGGGAGTCGGGAGCTGAGTCACTTGTCGTAGTCTACCCACCCTCTGACCTGCTCTTGTAGTCACAGTATTTATGTGGCTGGTCCAGTTAAGTTTCTGGTCAATAGTGACCCAGGATGTTAATGGTGTTGAATTTGGCGATGGTAATGCCATTGAATGTCATGGGGAGGTGACTAAACTCACAGAATCACAGAAATTTACAGCATTGAAGGAGGCCATTTTGGCCCATAGTGTCCGCACCGGCCGACAAAGAGCTATCTAGCCTAATCCCAGCTCTTGGACCGTAGCCTTGTAGGTTATGGCTTCTCAGTGTCCTGCCATTTAATGTGTATTCCCTTGCCTTGTTTGCCCTCCTGAAAATCCATTACCTTACACTTCTCCGGATTGAATTATATTTGCCTCTGTTCTGCCCACCTGACCAGTTAATTGATATCTTCCTGCAGTCTACAGCTTTCTTCTTCATTATCAACCACACAGCCAATTTTTGTATCGTCTGCAAACTTCTTAATCATACTCCTTAAATTCAAGTCTAAATCGTTGAGATATACCACAAAAAGCAAGAGATCTAGTACTGAGCCCTGTGGAATCCCACTGGAAACAGCCTGCAGTCACAAAAACACCCATCAAGCATTACCCTTTGCTTCTTGCCTCTGAGCTAATTTTGGATCCAACTTGCCACTTTCCCTTGAGTCCTATGGGCTTTTACTTTTGTGACCAGTCTGCCATGTGAGACCTTACTAAAATCCATATATACTACACTAGACTCTCTTTTGTTAGAGTTGGTCATTGCCTGGCACTTGTGTGGTTCTAATATTACTTGCCATTTTCAGCCCAAGCTTGAATGTTGTCCAGGTTTTGCTGCATGTCGGCACGGATTGCTTCATTATCTGAGAACTTGCAAATGGAACTGAACACTGCAATCATCAGCGAACATCCCCACTTCTGACCTTATGATGGAGGGAAGGCCATTGATGAAGCAGTTGAAGATGGTTGGGCTTAGAATACTGCCCTGACGAACTCCTGCAGCGATGTCCTAGGGCTGAGATGATGGGCCTTCAACAACCACATCCATTTTCCTTTGTGCTAGGTATGACTCCAGCAAGTGGAGTGTGTTCCCCCTGATTTGCATTGACTTCAATTTTACTGGAGCCCCTTGATGCCACACAGTGAAATGCAGTCCTGGGTCTCACCTCTGGAATTCAGCTCTTTTGTCCATGTTTGAACCAAGGCTGTAATGAGGTCTGGAGCTGAGTTGTCCTGGTAGAACCCAAACTGAGCATTGGTAAGTAAGTGCAGCTTAATTACACTGTCAATGACACCTTCCATCATTTTGCATATGATTGAGAGGTGGTATTTGGCTGGTTTGAATTTGTCCTGCTTTTGTGGACAGGACACACCTGTGCAATTTTCCACTTTGTCAGATAAATGTACCGGAACAGCTTGGCTAGAGGCGCAGTTAATTCTGGAGCACATGTCTTCAGCACTACAGTAGATTTTTCCCCCGTGTTGAGTCTCTCACTATCTGCTGCAGGCCAAATCAGGCAGCTATTTCCTTCAGAATTCGGCTTGCTCGGTCAGTGGTGGTGCTACCGAGCCACTCTTGGTGATGGACATTGAAGACCCCCACCCAGAGTACATTTTGTGCCCTTGCTTCTTCAATGCTTCTTCCAAGTGGTGTTCAGCGTGGAGGAGTTTTTCTTGCCAATGTTTGACCTGATGCCATGAGACTTCATGGGGTGTGTAGTCAATGTTGAGGACTCCCAGGGCCAATCCTTCCCGACCATTGTGCGGGTGGAACAGGACATACCCAAGAATGGTGATGGAGGAGTCGTGACTATGACTATGTCAGGTTGTTGCTTGACTAGTCTGATTGACTTGGCAGGGTTGACGGGCCTTTGTCATGTTGAATCTGATTGATGCTGGGTGGCTGTTTTTTGGAGCGGTTTGATACAACTGAGTGGCATGCGAGGCCATTTGAGGGCAGTTCAGAGAACCACATTGCTGGAGTTACATACAGGCCAGACTGGGTAAGGGTGGCAGATTTCCTTCCCTAAAGGTCATTAGTAATTCAGATGGGTTTTTACAACAATCCAATAGTTTCATGGACACCATTACTAATGCTAGCTTTTTAATTTCAGATTTATTAAACTAACTGAATTTAAATTTCACAGCCGTGATGGGATTTCAACTCGTGTCTCCAGATCATTAGTTCAGGCCTCTGGATTACTAGTCCAGTAACATAACTACTATGCTACCATTCCCTCATGGGAATGAATCGCAGCTACTATCCTTAGTTCAGAATTTTACCGAATACGTTTTCCAGAGCACTCTGCAGAACCATGTTAAAGAGAATGAAAAGACCACAATGCCCATCAGTGTTCACTCTGTTCACTAGACAGTACAACCTCATTCACCGACCTCCCTAAACACTAGTAATGTGTCGTGGAAGGCAACGTTTCGTCCCTTTCAGGAACAAATCTGGAAAATTCTTCCCACTTTATAAGGCAATCAAGAAAGCTGCTGAGGACCATGGTTACTGTCAAGTCTCTAAGCATATCCTTTTAACAGATATGTAAGTGTAGGTATCATCCTTGATTCTTCATCATCATCATCATCATAGGCAGTCCTTCGGGGTCAAGGATAACTTGCTTCCACACTAAAAATGAGTATTCAGATGACTGATGAACTCATTTTAAATGGTGGCAGGTGCCTGTGCATGAAGTCTTAACGTGGAGTGGCCATTGCACACCAGCCACCACCTTGATTCACTCCTTGTACTGTCAATGTAAATGTGTTTGTTAACTATGAATAGTTTTGTACCAGATTCTCCTCAGGGAAGCCATACCAAAAGCATGTTATAATTAGAAAGCAAAAGATGCTGGAAATCTGAAATAAAAACAGAACATACCAGAAACACTCAACAAGTCAGGCAGCATTAGAACTAACAAAAAGTAATCAATTTGAAACATAAACCCTACCACCTTCTCTCCACCAATGCTGCCTGGCCTGCCATCTATATGATTTTCTTATAAAAACAGAAAATACTGGAATTCTCAGTGAATCAGGTAGCATCTGACCTGATGCAGGTCAGCACCCGCTGAGATTTCCAGCATTTTCTGTTTTTAATCCAGATTCCAGCATCCGCAGTATTTTTTACTTTTTTATATGATTTTCTTGTTTGAGGAATCCATTAGTTTGTAAAAAGCATTAAAAAGAGTGGCTAGTTATTAATAATTAAAGTGACAATATTATTTGCTCATATGTACTTATGAAATTTGATTTAACTTTTCATTGGTTTCCAAAACTAGTAATATAGGAGGAATGTGGAAGGGTTGTAACTGTGGCTGTTTTTGTCATCCCAAAACACTTCACAGCTAATTAATTATTATTAAAGTATAGTCATTGTTAAATAGGTAATTGCGGCAGACAATTTGCATACTGCAAATTCCCACAAGAAACAATGCGATAGTTACTAGTTAATCTGTTTTGATGAAGGATCTGTTGGTTGAAGGATAATTGTTGGCCAGGATACCAGAACTCCCCTGCTATTAATAACTAGTGCCACGGAAACTTTTATGTCCAGGCACACGGGATCTCGGTTTTAATGTCTCATCTGAAAGACAGCACCTCAAACAATGCAGCACTCCCTCAGCACTGCACTGAAGTATCAGCTTAGATTAAGTGCTGAAGTCCTGGAGTGCGGCTTGATTCAGAGACACTTGAGTGTTACCACTAAGCCAAGCTGATACATGGGTGGGAATTTTAACACCCAACAAATAGGTGGATTTGGGTCAGGTGGGATGTAAAAATTAATCTGAAATTCGACTCCAACCCATCAACTCCCTATTTTAACTGGCGGAATGGAGGTGGGGCTGGTGACCAACCCAGTCCCAAGAGGCGGGTTGGTAATTTAAATATTATAATGAGGCTGCCAGCCTTGGATTTAATCTCCCATTTTAAATTTCATCCTGGCTGGCCGGGTCTCGGGCCATGGGAGACCTGGCAGCTAAAGGGAGGCAAGGACCCCCCCTGCCCCCCCACCCCCTCCCGCTGACCCTCTTGTTCTCCCCTTTGACCTTTCTGATCCCTCCCTCCAACCCCAACCTCCCCCTCACCCCCCCCGACGTGTCTCCAATCTTCCCCTGATGTGTCTCCGATCGTCTCACCTCTCTTTTCCCCCCCCCCCACCGGATGTGTCTCCATTCTCCCTCCCCTAACCAGCTTCTCAATCTGACTGGCAGCGGCCGGGAAATGGAGACAAACAATTTTAATGAGGCCATTAAATTCAGCAGGGCCTGAGGGAAACCATTCGCAAAACAGCCCCCGAGCTCTCCCCGTAAACATCGGGGCCATGTAGTTTGTTTATATGTTTAGCAGAGAATCATCAACGCATTTTTTGGTAATAATTGTGAAATGTTACTGAAATCCTATTTTTCATCCCTTATATGATCTTGTCAGTGAGGACTCGGATAAGAGGCCAGGTACACCTTCAGCTGACTTCAATTTGTCTCCTGTATACTGGAGTGCAAGTGGTGAATTCTTGGCAGCTTCACAAGACAAAATAATCAACATATATCTAGTGGACGGTAAGAAATTAATAATAAACTTAATCCATTGTACACTCTACTTCTTCCCTCCCACCCCCCCTCCCCCGCCCCCTCCTCCTTTCGGAGCACGATTTTAATTATATTGATGTACATGCATATGTCAAAATGTCAAGAACATAAAAATTAGGAGCAGGATAGGCCATAGAGCCCTTCAAGCCTGCTCCACTATTCAGTAAGGTCATGGCTGATCTTCGACTTCAACTCCACTTTCCCGTCCGATCCCCATAATCCCTTGATTCCCCTGGAATCCAAAAATCTATCTCTCTCAACTTTGAATATACTCAATGATTCAGCAGCCACAACCCTTTGGGATAGAGAATTCCAAAGATTCAGAACCGTCTGAGTAAAGAAATTCCTCCTCATCTTGGTCTTAAATGGCCGACCCCTTATTCCTGAGACTAGGCCCCCTAGTTCTAGACTCTTCAGCCAGGGGAAACAACCTCTCCGCATCTACCCTGTCAATCCCCCTCAGAATATTGTATGTTTCAATGAGATCACCTCTCATTCTTCTAAACTCCAGAGAGTATCGGCCCAATCTACTCAAACTCTCATCATAGGACAACCCTCTCATCTCAAGAAATCAATCTAGTGAACCTTTGTTGCACCTTTCTCAGATAAGGTGACCAAAACTGTGCACAGTACTCCAGGTGTGGTCTCACCAAAGCCCTGTACAATTGTAGTAAGACTTCCTTACTCTTGTACTCCAACTCCCTATGCCAACATGCCATTTGCCTTCCTAATTGCTTGCTGTACCTGCATGGTAACTTCCTGTTTTTCCTGTACAAGGACACCTAAATCTCTCTGAACATCAACATTGAATAGTTTCTCATCATTTTAAAAATATTGTTTTTCTATTCTTCCTACCAAAGTGAATAACCTCACATTTCCCCACATTATATTGCATCTGCCACCTTATTGCCCACTGTTTATATCCCTTCGCAGGCTCTTTATGTCCTCCTCACAGCTTACATTCCCACCTAGCTTTGTAGTGTCAGCAAATTTGCATACATTGCACTCAGTCCCTTCATCTAAGTCATTAATATAAACTATAAATAGCTGAGGCTCAAGCACTGATCCTTGCTGCACCCCACTAGGTACAACCTGCCAACTGGAAAATGACCAGTTTATCCCTACTTTCTTTTCTGTCCGTTAACCAATCCTCTATATATGCTAATATATTACCCCCAACCTCATGAGCCCAAACTTTTATATGGCTCCTTATTGAATGCCTTTTAGAAATCCAGGTATACTACATCCACTAGTTCCCCTTTATCTACCCTGCTAGTTACATCCTCAAAAAACTAATACATTTGTTAATGCGATTTTCCATTCATAAAACCATGTTGACTGTGCCTAATCATATTATGATTTTCTAAGTGCCCTGTTACCAATTCTTTAATAATGGATTCCCAATGATTAATGTCAGGCTAACTGGGCTGTAATTCCTTGTTTTCTCTCTCCCTCCTTTCTTGAATAACGAGGTTACATTTACAACCTTCAAATCCACTGGGACTATTCTAGAAACTAGGGAATTTTGGAAGATCAGAACCAATTCATCCACTATCTCTGCAGTCACCTCATTTCGAACCCTAGGATGTAGGCCATCAGGTTCAAGGGATTTGTCGGCTTTTAGTCCCATTAGTCTCTTGAGCACTTTTTCTCTACTGATATTAATTACTTTAAGTTCCTCACTCTTATTAGCCCTTGGTTCCCCACTATTTTAGTATGCTTTTTGTGTCTTCTACTGGACAGATATAAAATATTTGTTTAAAGTCTCTGCCATTTCCTTATTCCCCATTACAATTTCACCTGTCTCAGCCTCTAAGAGACCAATGTTTACTTTTGCTATTCTCTTCCTTTTTACACACTTACAATTCATTTTTATATTTCTTGCTCGTTTACTCTTCTATTTTCTCCCTTTTTTTTAATCAATTTTTTGGTCATCCTTTGCTGGTTTCTAAAGCTCTCCCAATTCTCTGGCTTACTACTATTCTTTGCAACTTTATAAGTCTCTTATTTTAATCTAATACTATCTTTAACGTCTTTATTTAGCCACGGATAGATCACTTTTCCCGTGGAGTTTTTATTTCTCAATGGAATGTATATTCATTGAGAATTTTTGGAATATTTCTTTAAATGTTAGCCACTGCTTATCTACTGTCATACCTTTTAATCTAATTTCCCAATCTACCTTAGCTAACTCGCCTCTCATGCCTATGTAATTGGCTTTATTTAAGTTTAAGACTCTCATTTCTGACTGAAGTATTTCACTCTCAAACTCCATGTGTAAAGTTATCCTATTATGGTCACTGTTCCCCAGAGGATCCGTTACTATGAGATTACTAATTAACCCTATCTCATTACACAATACTGAAATAGCCCAAACCAATTACAAAGTATTACAAAGTATTTACAGCACAGAAACAAGCCATTTGACCCAACAGGTCCAATCCAGTGTTTATGCTCCACACGAGCCTTCTTCCACCCTCTTCATCTAACCCAGTCAACAAATCTCTCCATTCCTTTCTCCCTCGTGCATATCTAGCTTCCTGTTGAATGCATCTATGCTATTTGCCTCACCTACTCCCTATGGTAGTGAGTTCTACACTCTAACCACTCTCTGGGTAAAGAGGTTTCTCCTGATTTCCCTATTGGATTTATTAGTGACTATCTTATATTTATGGCCCCTAATTCTGGTCTCGCCCGCAAGTGGAACCATCTTCTCTACGTCTACCCAATCAATCTCTTTCATAATCATAAAGACCTCTTATCAGGTCATCCCTCAGTTGTTTTTTTCTAGAGAAAAGAGCCCCAACTGGTTCAGTCTTTTCTAATAAGTATAACCTCTCCGATCTGGTATCATTCTAGTAAATCTTTAGTGTACCACCTTCAATGCCTCTATATCCTTTTTATAAAATGGAGACCAGAACTGTTTACAGTACTCCAAGTGCAGTCTAACCAAGGTTGCAGGAACAAGTAGCAGTGTCTACTGTGACACATACCATGGGTATGTCTCTCTCCAAACACTAAGATTTTGCCACGGTGAAAGCTATTGACAAAGAGCAGCTAGGCAGATTATTGATTTGGTTCAGAAATTTTCTTCGCTGCTGATGAAAATTTATTTGAAAATCTTAAATAATGCTCACTCATAATTGGACACGAAAATAAGTGAAAAATTGAATTAGTTTTTATAAAAATGCAGACTTTGGCTCTTCGCTTTATATTTTAGAAATTACCGGACCATACATTGTAAAACTGGACATAAAGCACCTTCATTAGATTCTTGCAAAATGGATAAAGTATCTGCTGTCATCTACCTGGATGAAAACTTAAATATTTATAGGTCATTTGACCTGTTTTATGCCATGTCAGGAGTTAATCTCAAAAATGGCATCTTCAAGCTTGCAAGGTGGAGCAGCTATTGCATCTTCTTCAAGCACTGATGTGATAATCAGAGTTTAGTTGTACTAAGTGTTTTTAAACTGTTTTTCTGTTTGACAGGAACCCAACTGTTCTCTTTGGTAGATACTGGCCAGTCTTGTACTCATGCGAGCAAAGAAGTGTGTACTGCTTGACAGAATCAATGAGAATAAAGATGTATTATCTACTTGTGATTTCCTCCTCCTTTAAATATCAAGCATCCTTTACCTACCCATAAACCCCTGCCTGCTCCAGTATACCGATGTACTTTTAAAAAAAAAAATTACTCACTCATATTGTGTCTACATCTCTCTATTTCTGACTTTTTCCTTATTCTACCTGTTTCTGTAGGTCTTCCTTTGACCTCTGTCTCTCTCCTGCATGTCTCTGTAAGTTGATAAACTTTTTTTCTTCCAAAGGGAGTCAAATCCATATGAAGATTCAGCCTTCCTGGGTAACTGCTTTGACCTGGGCAGATATTCAAGCACCATTCTTAAGCAAAGGCAATAACAGACAAGCTGAGGTTCTATTAGTGGGTCGACTGGATGGATCAATTGGCTGCATCGAAGTTACAGAAACATCTGTTTCTGACACGATTGACCTAGTGCATTGTCAGAGGAAAGATGGTATGTTCAAATAATGGCATCCTATATCCTGTCACTTTATAGTATAATATTGATATTCCAGTACAATATTGCACTTTGAGAGCTGTGACAAAGCTCTTTGCAATTACAGGTATAGACAGTCAAATAGTTTCAGATACAATTTTTGGTTACATTTGCTTCAGGTGTTACTTTACAAAGCCCCAGCATCTTAGCTTTGGCCTTCTACGTGGTCTTTTTCCAGTTGAGATTCATCCCATCATTTTTACAGGGAATTAATCTTCAGCTTTACAGTACAAAAATGCTACCATTCTAAGATGCCAATGTAGCGGTAAAGGAGGAGGTAGTAGCGGTATTGGATAGGATAAAAATAAAGTGGAAGTACTTGAAATGTTGGCAGTCCTCAAAGTAAGAAGGTCACCCAGTCCAGATGGGATGAATCCTAGGTTAATAAGGGAGGCTCTGGCCACAATCTTCCAATCTTCCTTAGATATGGGGATGGTGCCAGCGGAAGAGAGGATTGCAACTGTTACATCCCTGTTTAAAAAAGGAAGAGGAATGAACCTGGCAACTAGAGGCCAGTCAGCCTAATGTTGGTGGTGGGAAAACTTTTAGAAACAATAATCTGAGACAAAATTAATTGTCATTTGGGAAAGCATGGGGCTAATAACAAAGTCAGCATGGATTTGTTAAAAGCAAATCGTGTTTGAGGGTTGATGAGAGTACTGTGATTGATGTTGTGTATATGGACTTTCAAAATACATTTGGTAAAGTATCACATAATAGATGTTAGCACAATTAAAGCCCATGGGATTAAAGGGACAGTGGCAGCGTGGATACAAAATTGGCTAAAGGAGCAGAGAGAGTGGTTGTTTTCAGATTGGAGGGAAGTGTACATTGGTATCTACTAGAGGTTTGTATTAGGATCACTGGTCCTTTTCATATATATTAATAACCTGAACTTGGGTATAGAAGGCATAATTTAAAAGTTTGCAGATGCCACGAAACTCAGGAATGCAGTCAACAATGAAGAGGTTAGTAACAGATTTCAGTAAGATATAGGGGACGAAACTCCCCAGAATCCTGTTTGGGGGCAGTAACCCGGTCGGGGAGGGATTCCTGCGTCCAGCGCGGAAGTTCCGCCCTGGCCACAAAATTGGGGTCACCGCCCCATTCGATTTAAAAACGAGAAAATGGCGGCGCGCAGTGCAACTTCTTTAACTTCTGCCCCGCGAGCGGATGCCGGCCTGGTTCGTGACCCGCGAGGCTGGCATTGACACCGCTCGCGGACGCTGGCCAATTTCCACCGCGGGACGGAAAGGGGCCGCCACAGAGCGATAGGGGGTCGCCGTGCATGGCAATGACATCACTCATTGCGTGGTGGCCTGGAGCTAACTGGAGACGCACAACAGGGGAATTTCAGCCCCAGACAGTCTGGTGAAATGAGCAGGCACATGGCAGATGAAATTTAATGCAGAGAAGTATGAAGTAATACATTTTGCTAGGAAGAATGAGGAGAGGCAATATGAACTAAATGGTACAAGTTTAAAGGGGCTGAAGGTACAGAGAGGCCTATGTACACAAATCTTTGAAGATTGCAGGACATTTTGAGAAGACTGTTAAAAAGCATATGGGATCCTTGGTTTATTAATAAAGACACAGAATACAAATGCAATAAAGTTATACTAAGCCTTTATAAAACATTGGTTGGGCCTCAGCAGGAGTATTGTGTTCAATTCTGGGCACCACATTTTAGGAAGGATGTCAAGGTTTTGGAGAGGGCACAAAAGAGATTTTCTACCAGGGATGAGGCATTGCAGTTCTGTTAAGAAGCTGTGGTTGTTCTCCTTAGAGCAGAGAAGGTTAAGAGTAGATTTGATATAGGTGTTCAAAATCATGAATGGATTTGATAGAGTAAGAACATAAGAGATAGGTGCAGGGCTGGGCCATACAGGCCCGCGAGTAAATAAGAAGAAACGAATACCAGTGGCAGAAGGGCCGTTAGCCAGAGAACACAGATTTAAGGTAATTAGCAAAGGAAAAGGCGATACGAGGAAAAAAGTTTTTCACAAAGTGATTGTTTGCACTCGTTTCTTGAGTGTCCTTCTGCGCCTGGACTTCGTCCCCAATGCCTACACATGCGCAGATCCCTCGAACCCGACTCCGGAAGTGGGGCTTGTATTGTGAGGAGACGCGCCGCGTGGGGCTGTGTCTAGCTTTTGGATTATCTTCAGGACATTTACCTAGAATATCGCTGTAATTATCTACACGAACATTTTTGCGGCCTTCTGTGCGAGAGAAAAAAATTGTTGGGTGGGCGGAGAGAGAGAGACTGAGGGGGGAAGAGAGCGAGGGGGGAAGAGAGCAAGAGACTGGGGGGCAAGTGAGAGAGACTATGGGGAGAGAGAGGGGAAGCGGGAGAGGGGATCGGAGGGGAGAGAGGGAACTTGGGGAAGATGGATCACATTCTTCCAACCCCAAACCCTTTACACCCACACCCGATTTCTCGGCAAGCTCGGTGCATGTATGACAAGGGACATAATTGGAGTGGATGAAATGTAGAAGTCACGGCACTGTCATATTCACTTGATACACAATAAACCTGTTAACAATCCGTGACCCACACACAATGCCCCATCTATGGCGGGAGGAGGGGAGTAAGGTCAGGAACTTTGGCTTGAATGGGGTAGGAACTTGCAATAGGGGAGATCAGGAACTTGGGCTGGGGGCGGGGGGGGTGGTGGTGTCAGGAACTTGGGCTGGGGGTGGTCAAGAACTTGGGCTGTGGGAAGGGGGGGTGGGGTTCAAGAATTTGGGCTGGGATAGGACAGGAATTTGGGCTGGGGCGGGGGGGTGGGTGGGGGGACATGAACTTGGGCCGGGGGGTGGGGTCAGGAATTTGGGTTTGGGGTGTGGTAGGGGAGTGGAACTATTTGGATATCTCTACCAAAGAGCTGGCACAAGCACAATGGGCCAAATGTCGTCCTTCTGTTCCATATCATTCTATGATTCTTGTACTCTTCCTCATTAGTTCAGCATCAGTAACTCTATCCTCAGAGCTGATGCCCAGCATCTTCCTTGCTTCGCATATTCTTAAAGTATCAAGTTTTTATTTTGCTTCTCTGATCCATGCAGTAGTCAGCTAAATGCCAGTTCCATATACTAAAGTCTCTCCTCCAGAGTGGTTTTGACAGTTCACTGAGAACTTTAAAAAAAACTTTTGTCAAACTATTTTTCAGACATTTAACATATTGTTTATACCTGTATTTGTTTTGAATGATTTACTATACAAGCCAATACTATAAATTATAAAATGCATTTTTATAATGGTCTCTGTTTTAACAACGTTTTCTTCAACTTTCTGCATAATGTATTGCACAAAATATTTAATCTCTAAGGACTCTGGTATGATGACGATGGGTGATACTAAAACAAAAATAATCCTGAAATGCCTCTTTTTTTTAAAAAAAACACCAAATAAAATGATTTGTTACTTTTCAATTTCCAAGTTTAGAATACTATATAAATGTAATCTAAGGGGTGACTTAGCACATCAGTCTATCAACTGTTGTATGAAGCAGGTTTACATCTGTGATTCCCAGGTGATGCTTTCCCAATCTAATTGAGGATAAAACACTTTTGCACATGAAGAATGAAAATAAAAGGATATAGTTTTAGCAACCAGTAACTGACTGCATTTGCAGAGTCCTGGGAGCAGGCCTCGTGTCCATTCTCTCAACTGTGTGTTGATATACATACCCAAAAGTGGGAGAAGCAATTAGTCATCTTATAAGATTTTCAATAAGTTAGTATTTCAATATTATGTTGAGAATTCAGAATATCACATATTACTGAACAAAAACTGTCCTTTGTTGTCCTAATATTCATACCATAAAATAGGTACAGGTGGGCATATTATTAGATTTCAATAATTTATCAAACAATTCTGATAGGTATAAAACTGGGCTTAAGTGCCAAGTATTTACATCTCCCCACCCCACCACAAACATAAGTAACAATACACATATCCAATAGCAGTAGTAATTCAGCATCAGTGCTTATAAGAGATTTAAATTGTCCATATCTGTTACATGCATTGTGCTTCTGGTGCTGTGACCCAAAATAAATATATTCTCTTAATTGTTATTCAGTTGCTGTTCAGTGCATTGCCTGGTACAGTGAAGGTAAACCAATTGCAGTTGGATACTCTGATGGAAAAATTTTACTTGGAACAAGAGAGCCACATAATCCAGAAGAGCCTGTGATACTAGATTCGTTTCAGGTAAGCCATAGTTTACTTGAATCCGTTCACACAAGAACAACATCAAAGCCTTGGGAAATCATTCCAAGAATTCAAGGTCACCCGCACGTACAGCAGGACCAGAGTTCCTGTAAGGTACACATGCGTGCGGCTGAATTGTAGTCTGAGTTGTCCCGTGCAAGCCACTCGCTGGTTTTTACATTGTACCACACGTGCAAAAATTTGAATGGGCTGCGCATTGGGAGAGTTGAACAGTAACCAGCACTTTAATCCTGCCGTTGATGGTAAAGGAGTCGAGTGGTGGCAGAGGGTGTGACAAATTGCAATATCTCTCCAAGTTCATTATTAGCCGCTATATAGAAATAAATGCCACTGCTTGGGCTGAATATTTTGGAGCAGGCTATAAGTGAAAGGGCTGAGAAATAATGATGTAAAGGTTTGCACATGGCACCACATTTGGGGGAGGCAGTGCAAACAAGAAGGAAAAGATACAGCACATACAGCAGGATCTGTTTAGGTTGGGAAAGTGTGCTGAGAAGTGGAAAATGACATTAATGTAGACAAGTGCAAGGTAATGGGCTCAATTTTCCCCGGTTATCTGCGCGTCTTTTTGGCGTGCGCCGCTTTTTTTTGGTGTAAGTTAAAATATCCCAGTTTCCCCAAAGTTTCTGCACCAGCGTAACTCAGTTACGATTTTTTTAGGTTAGTAAATTTTTGCGTCATGGGGGCATAACCTGATGTTGGCGCCAGTTTTTTCATATTTAAGCAAGTTTGGCCAACTTACATTTTTGCTCCGACGGCGTATGTGACCACTCCCCAAAAACCTTCTGGGCACTTAAGAAAAACCAGCGCACATTAAAAAATCGGCGCAGGAAGACGCCATTGTTTTTAGCGAAGTTTTGGAGGGAGTCAAGAAGACAAAAAATATGCATCATGAAGCTTCATTTCTTCAAAGTCAAAAGAGAAAATGGAAGTCTAATGCAATTCTTTAATTTTTGATTTTTTTTTTCAAACCCTTATACATACAGCAGCTTCAAAAGAAGCCTGGGGGTGGCGTGGGGGCGGGGTGGAAGCCAAACTGAAGGGATGAGGACCCTTATACATACAGCAGCTAGAAGCCTGGGGCGGGTGGGGGGCTGGCGGGGTGGCGGTGCCGAGCCCGTGTCTGGGCGAGGGAACGATTCTGCCGGCCCGGTGAGAAGACGTTCGGTCGGTGGTGGGATGGTACTTTAAAATAAATCGAAAATTATCGAATTGCATTAGACTTCGTTGCCCCAAATGTCTTAATTGAATGCCTAGCTTCACGTTCTAAGCAAGCCTATTGCGCATGCACAGACCAGGGTGTGGTCCATACTAGTGCGTCGACCTTGGGGAGAGAGATGGAGGAAAGAAGGTTTAAGTCCTTTGTCCTGCTTTTTGAACTTCTTGCAAAGTTACAATTTAATTATCGGGACAATATTGACAATGTCATACCTTGTGCAAGCCTTCTGCATGATGGTGCTGCGGAGGAGACGATTGATTAGACATCATCGCATGATGAATCTCAGAGCACGTAGGATGATGGGCAGGAGGCCTTACCCACATTGGGTATATCGGGACAGGCATTCATACCTGCACCTGAGTGATGCAAGACTGTGTGAGAAGGCTGCGTTTTCGCAAAGAAGTTGTAACCAAGATCTGTGAGTTAGTAAAACCTAGAAGTGTCAGGAGGATTGCTTTGTCAGTTGAAGTGAAGGTTACAGCTGCACTTTCATTTTATGCATCTGGATCATTCCAGGTCACACCTGAGGATGTGTGCGCCATTACTTAACATGCAACACATATCGGCATTTGGCAGGTGACTGCTGCACTATATGCCCGGAGGAATGATTACATAAAGTTCCCCATGACCGCCCAGGCAATGCGTGACAGGGCTGTGGACTTTTCCAGGATTGCTAGCTTCCCAAAGGTGCAGTGCTGCATTGATTGTACCCACATCGCCTTGCGAGCACCTTTGGAGGATTCCGAGATGTACAGGAACAGAAAAGGCTTCCACTCTGTGAATGTGCAGCTTGTCTGTGATGATATGCATCGCAATCATGTCAGTTGATGCGAGATAACCTAGGAGCACCCATGATGCGTTCATCCTACGCGAGAGCTCTATATCTGCCATGTTTCAGCAGCAGCCAAAAGGGCAGAGCTGGCTGCTGGGAGACAAAGGGTACGGCCTCGCCACCTTGCTCATGATGACCCTACGCGTAACCCAGATGGAAGCTGACCGGGAGTACAACATGTCGCACATTGCAACGCGCAGCATAATTGAGAGGACCATTGGCACCTTTAAGCAGAGTTTCCGATGCCTGGACCATTCCAGAGGCTACTTACAATACTCCCCTGAGATTGTCGGTCAGTTCACTATTGTGTGCTGCATGCTGAATAACTTAGCCAGCATGAGGCAGCAGCAGCTGATAGTAGAAGATCCACCTGAGGTGAGAGTGGCTGATGAGGACGAATGTGCAGATGACGAGGTGGAGGAGGAGGAAGCCATGCAACTGCCTGAACCCGGAGCATGACGGCGAAGGAAGGCGGGCCATCGTGCCCCTTTAACAATTGCTCGAGTCTTGCGCCAGCAACTCATCCGTGAATGCTTTGCTGCCTGAAGGCTTGGCGCCAACTATTCCAAATGGACCATATTTACTATTTGGACCTGTTCCGTAATGTTGTGCTGTGTTAATGGAACAAATAATGGAAATGATTCAGTTATAATTTAAAATATATTTTATTCAAAAGTTTAACACCTGTTTGTACTTAACTTTAATAAAATTATTCTTGCATCAAACTTTAAAGTTTTCAGTTAAGATCACTTACAAACTTTTAAGATCATTTACAAACTTTTAAACTTGTAAATTTACATCATTTACAAAAAACTATTAATATGAGAGCAGTTACAACAGTAACAATAATAACAGCAGCAAAGAAAGGCTCAATCTTATTCTAAGACCACCCGCCGTGCTTGGTCTTGGTGACTCCACCCCTGCCCGCAGGCAGTGGCGCAGCGTTTCTCGGGTTGGTACCAAGTTTATTCTTTTGAGCATCTCTGGTAATGCACGCTTCTTGATGGGGGGCGTGGGCAGGCAGTAATGTGGAAAGCCCAGCTTGGGCCTCTTCAGAGGCTGGTCTGGGGATTGGAGTGGAAGTGGCAGTTGATTCTGTCAATGGGCGCGGCATCTGGGCATGTTCCCTTATTGCAGCAGCTAACTCCGACATTCCCTCCCTCATGTGCCCTGACATTGTATCAGCTGCGTGCGACATTCTCTCCCTCATATGCCCGGACAGTGTTCCCATTTGTTATGAGAGTATTGTTACTTCTCACGACAGTCCCGATACCTCATCACCCACCCCACTGATGGTGTCCAGGATTGCGTGAGGTCAGTGCTCTCCGCACTCATTGCCATCATCTGAACCACATCTGTTAGATCCTGCACCTCAGGAGAGCGCTGTCGAGCTCTCCTTCCCCCTCCTCACCCTGGGTGTGGCTCGCTGCATCCCACTGGGACTCGCAGCCTCGGGTGGTGGGGCCCTGGGTGTGCCTCGCTGCACGCCACTGGAACCCCCAGCCTCAGACTGTGAGAAACCATGGAATGTCCCAACACTCGTACCACTCAGGAAAGGGACTGGCACCTCAATGGGCAGCACCTGCACCTCCTCTAGAGTGAATACAACAGTAGGAGCTTCATCTTCCTCCTAGCCCTCCCCCTCCCCCCCCATGCTCTTGGTCTGGAAGGTGGGATTGGAAGATGTTTAGGCTTGTCCGCGTCTGAATAATCTTCTGCATCGGCTTCAGTCTCGTCAGGGTTGGCCTCAAGGTCTGCAAAATATTAACAGAACAGACAGGTGGTTAACAGCAGAGAAGGGGGCAGGGTGGGTGGCACAAGTAGGCTCACACAGCGCAGGCAGCAGGCTGATTTGAAGGACGACGATGAATGATAGCTCATTGCATCAGCCGAACCGTAGCTGATGGGAACATCCCCATGAACCGAAGCATGGCTAGCCCACGCAGTACTTAACATTTAGCAAAGCCAGACTGGAATTTGCAGGACTTACCCTCTCCCTCGAGTGTGGGCCCAGCTTGTGCAGTGGTGGTTGCTTTTCTCCAGGCAGGACCCATCAAAGCAGCGACCCTGTCTTCCAAGTCAGTGGGTGCATATTTGCTGGGCCTCCTCCTGTTCGATTTCTTTCCCTTTTGTTGTGTGCCGCTTCCCTCTGCAAAGATGAACATATAACTTTAGAGAGGGTGTCTTTCTGCTGAGTGGGACATACAGGTTGTTGCATTTACAATTGCAATTCCAGTGAATAAATTAATATGGCCTGGAAATCCCGGCCTCCCCGGGTCCGTACTGAGTGTGTACGGACCCGGGAAGGCATGGCAAAAGCCGTTTTTTAGCGCACAATGCACGTGCGCTGAAAACCGGCTTTTCCGATCTGTCAAGCTCCAGCTTGACAGATCCTCCGTATCTCAGCAGCAAGGACATTGGCATGGGCAAGATTGCAGTATTTATCCATATCTTGCCCAGTGGATGTTCTGAAAACTCATAGCCTACTTTTACAGGCGTAAGAATTTTAAAACATGGAAAGAAAAATTTTTTTATACATTTTATTTTTTAAAAACCCTGCCCACTACGGTAAGTTTACTTTAAACCATAATTAAAAAACCTTTTTTTTTTATAAATTGGAAATATATATATTTTTTAATAAGACATTAATAACTAATTTACATTAATCTTAAATATGTAGTGTATTTTTTCTGTTTTTTAGTAGTGTTTTGGTGTTTGGGGGCTGTTTCTCAATCATCATGGGAACTCCAACTTATGGCGTTCCCATTATTATGAATGAGAAAATACTGTACCTTGATTGGATGCCCAGAGCCATGTGACTACAGCTCCAGCTTACGGACGTCCCGACGTGCACGTGCTCCGACGCGCAGTGACTGGAGGCCTCAAGACCAGGATCTCTCGTAGGCGCAACAGTAACAAGTAAGTGCGCATCTTTTTTCCCCAAAGCCAGTCGTTTGCCCGCGGGAAGACCTCGACTGGGATTTTTAGGCCAATATTACTTACACTAACTACTTGACCAAGGCCCTGCCACTTCTTTTTGCACTGGCCTCCAGACCTTGGGGTGATCCCCATTGCATAGTAATCTTCTGCAAGTTGGTTCCAGCATATCTTTATTTCTTTTGGTGAAACTTTTATGTGACCTCTGCTGGTTTCCAGTTTGTGCCATCTGGCTTCAATTACAGTAACTAGTGCCTCCACTTCATCCTGTGAGAAAAACATCATTTTTTTTTTCACGCATGCGCAAGACATCATTTTTTTGACACAGACATTAGGCTCCACCTCACGAAGCTAAAGGACAGTCTGCGTGGCGCCAATTTCAAAATTTAGAACACGGAAACTTGCATGTTATTTTTTTTGGAGTAGTCAGGGCCAAAAAAAACCAGGCTTAACTCATATAATACTCCAAAAACGTAATTGGGGAAAATTGAGCCCAATGAAAGTAAGGAAGATAAATTCACGGTGAGAATATAAACTGAATGGCTCCAGAGCACAACACAGGAGAGGGATTTGGGGCTATTGGTGGCAGCTCACTGAGTAAAGAAAGCTAACTATACCCCTGTAAATCCCTGGTACTATGTATAATTCTGGTCAGGGTACAGGTTAAACCTCTCTTATCTGGGACCTGGCCTGTGCCGAATAAGGGATTTTGGCGGATAAAGGGAGGTCAGCCCGAGGTGGGGGGAGGTGGCCTGAGGTCGGGGAGGGGGTGAGGAGGTCACGCCCGCCCGTCAGTGCGGCCCCCCAGCGTGCCGAATGTCGACGTAGTGTCGGCGGGCCCCAAAGTCGGGATAGAGGTCGACCGCGTTCTGCTCATGCGCCCCCCTGGCCACCAGGATCATGCCGGACAAGGGGTGGTGCCGGATAAGGGAGTCCTGGATAAGGGAGGTCCAACCTGTACTACAGCAAGGATATGCAGACTTTGGAGCCACAGTGGTGAGAGAATTGGATAAATGTTTAATGGAGTCAAGAATCGAGAGATGTTAGTTTTTAAGACCAGCCACACAAACTGAAGTCTTTTCAGGTCCTATGCTTTCCTATGTTCCACTGGATTCTTGTTACTTAATTTACACTTTCTTACCTGTTCTTATTTTTGGTGAAGGAAAGTGTAACTAGCCTGAAATGGGATCCAACTGGGCATCTGCTGCTTTCTGTTGCCAGAGAAGAGATGGTGAAAATCTGGGGAAGAATAGGCAGTGCCTGGCTTGCAGTCCAAACTCTCTTTCATTCAGCGTTAGTCAATACTTCAGCATGGTGTCCACTTCCAGGGAAAGGTCTGGATCCGAGATTAATGCTTGCAGTGTAAGTATTGAAGAAAGCTAAAATCTCTTTGCCTATTGTATCATTTTTTTTTTTAAAGTTACAATGTAATCTATAGATAACCACAATTCTAAAAGTTAGTGTGTTGAGTTTATTCTATAGTTCGGAAGACTCTAGGTCCAGCAACAAGGATCTGTCATGTGGTCATGTCGTTTTGGAATAAATTAATCTGGATAATTGGCATTCCCTAGAGATCTGTACTGGGACCTCAGCTTTTCACTATATAGATATCAATGATTTGGATGAAGAAATGAAGAGTTGCATATCCAACACTACATTAGGAGGCACAGTAAGTTGTGTAGATTGGAGCAGGAAGTTACTAAGAGGCACAGGCAAACTAAGTTGGCAAAACTATGGCAGATCGAGTTCAATGTGGGGTAAGTATGAAGTCATCCACTTTGGACCCAAATAAGACATCCGAATATTTTCTCAATGGAGAGAGAAAAGGAGCAATGGAGGAACAAAGAGATTTGGGTTCCCATGTACACATCACTAAATGCTAGTGTACAGGTACAAAAAATAATCAAAAAGACTAATGGGACGCTGGTCTTTATCTCAAGGGGGCTGGAATACAAAGGGGAGGAAGTATTGCTTCAGTTGTACAGAACCTTGTTCTGGTGGGGAATCCAGAACAAAGGGGCGTATTCTTAAAATTAGAGCTAGGCCATTTAGGAGTGAATTCAGGAAGCACCTTTTCACACAAAGGATGGCGGTAACAGATGTGCTACTGGAGGACTGCTAATGTTGTACCATTGTTTAAAAAGAGAGAAAGGGATGGACCACGTAATTACAGGTCAGTCAGCCTAACCTTATTGGTGGGAAAATTATTGGAAAACTGAGGGGGGTTGTATTAATCGTCATTTAGAAAAGCACAGATTAATCAAGGACAGTCAGCATGGATTTGTTAAGGGAAGGTCATGTCTGACTAACTTGATTAAATTTTTTGAGGAGGTAAAAAGGAGGGCCGATGAGGGCAGCGTGTTTGGTGTAGTCTACCTGGATTTTAGCAAGGCTTTTGACAAGGTCCCAGATGGCAGACTGGTCAGAAAAGTAAAAGCCTATGGGATCCAAGGGAAAGTGGCAAGATTCCACAGGGCTCAGAACTAGGTCCCTTGCTTTTTGTGATATATATCAATGATTTAGACTTCAATGTAGGGAGCATGATTAAGAAATTTGCAGACGATACAAAAGTTGCCCGTGTAGTTGATAGTGAGGAAGAAAGCTGTAGATTGCAGGAAGATATCAATGGACTGGTCAGGTGGGCAGAACTATGGCAAATGGAATTCAATCCGGATAAGTATGAGGTAATGCATTTGAGGAGAGCTAACAAAGCAAGGAAATACACAATAAATGATAGGATACTGAGAAGTGTGGAGGAACAACATGACCTTGGAGTGTATGTTCACAGATGCCTGAAGGTAGCAGGACAGGTAAATAAAGTGGTTAAGAAGGCATGTGGGATACTTTTCTTTATTAGTCGAGACATAGAATATAAGAGCAGGGAGGTTAGCTTGAACTGTATAAAACACTAGTTAGACCACCGCTAGAGTACTGCATGCAGTTATGGTCACCACATTACGGGAAAGATGTGATTGCACTAGAGAGGATACAGAGGAGATTTGCGAGGATGTTGCCAGGACTGGGGAATTTTAGCTAAGAGGAAAGATTGAATAGGCTGGGGTTATTTTCTTTGGAACAGAGGAGGATGAGGGGTGACTTAATTGAGGTGTATAAAATGATGAGGGGCCTAGATAGAGTGGATAGGAAGATATATTTCCCTTAGAGAGGTCAATAACCAGGGGCATAGATTTAAAGTAATTGGTAGGATTCGAGGGGTTGTTGAGGGAACTTTTTTCACCCAAAGGGTATTGGGGTCTGCAACTCACTTCGCAAAAGTGTGGTAGAGGCAGAAACCCTCATTGCATTTAAAAAGTACTTGGATATGCACTTGAAGAGCCGTAACCTGCAAGGCTACGAACCAAGACCTGGAAAGTGGGATTAGGCTGGATAGCTCTTTTTCAGACGCACAGACACAATTGGCTGAATGGCCTCCTTCTGTGCCATAAATGTCTGTGATTCTAACCTGGAACCTTCCTCCAAAAGGATGCTGGGTCAATTGAAATTTTCAAAGCTAAGATTGATAGCTTTTTGATGGATAAAGGGTAGCAACAATTATGGAACAAGGGCAGGTAAAAGTTGAGGTACAGATCAGTCATGATCTAATTGATAGGTGGACAGACTGGATGGTTTGAATGGCCTACTCCTGTTCCTATGTCCCTATATATGAAGTTACTGTTTTGTGGTTCTCTTAACAGCTCTCTGAAGTGCCTGGAGTGTCAGCCAGTGGCTCAATTGGTAGCACCCTTGAGATAGACAAATTCTTGAACTATAGGGGAGTCGAGGGTTATGGGGAACAGGCAAGAAAGTGGAGTTGAGGCCAAGATCAGATCAGCCATGATCTTATTGAATGGCGGAGCAGGCTTGAGGAGCCATATGGCCTACTCCTGCTCCTATTATGTTCCTATGTTCTCTGAGTCAGAAGATTGTGGGTTCAAGTCCCACTCCAGAAACTTGCGCACAAAAATCTAGGCTGATATTCCAGTGCAGTACTGAAGGAGTGTTGCACTGTCGGAGGTGCCATCTTCCAGATGGGACGTTAAATCGAGGCCCTGTCTGTTCTCTCAGGTGAACATAAAAGATCCCATGGCACTATTTCAAAGAAGATGTATGCAGATGACACAAAACTTAGAAGTATAGTGAACAGTGAACAGTTTTAGACTTCAAGAGATCATAGACAGGTTGGGGGAATGGGCGGACGTGACAGATGAAATTTAACGCGGCAAAGTGCAAGATGATACATTTGAATAGGAAGAACAAGGAGAGGGAATATAAACTGCAGGATACAATTCTAAAGGGGATGCATTACCAGAGAGACCTGTGGGTATAAGCGCATAAATCGTTGATGGTGACAGGGCAGATTGAGAAAGCTGGTAAAAAAACATGGGATCCTGGGCTTCATAAATAGAGGCATAGAGTACAAAAGCAAGGAAGTTATGATGAACCTTTATAAAACACTTGTTCGACCATGCCATTTTGGAGCCACCCAAGCCTAAAGGAGCTCATTTACCTCCTCTGCCCCCCGCCCCCCCCCCCCCCCCCGCCCGCACCCCCCTCCTCACAGCCAAGGAAGATGGTAATTTTGCTAAGCAGAAAAGTAAAATTCTCATGGAGGTCTAGTAAACTAGCTTCAGCCTAATAAAAGATCTGAAATGAATTATTTCAGAAGATAAAAATGACTTACTGAATATTTTCCCACCAGGGCTTGTCAGAATGGCTTGGTTTATGTTTGGACATTACCACAAGGTGGCACTGCTATTTCATTACCCAATCTCTTGCATTCTTCTGATGTACAAGAAAAGCAAGCCGAGGTAAGGGGAGTAAAGGATTTTTCAAAAATCTCTGACAGTGTTTAATATGAAGAAATGTGTTTTGTAAAAATAAGGCTGATTTTCTATTTCAAATTTGGAATTACCTCATTCTTCGAAACAAGACTGTAATTGAACTTTGAATGTCAATTTAAATAAAGATCAAATGTATTAAATCGTAATTTCTTGAGCAATCTGAATGAGAAATATCATTCTCTATAGTAAGGAATTATTTTCTAACCTAACTTTTCATTTGATGTAGGAGAGTTTTCAGTTCAGAAGTAGAGCCAAGTGTGTATTTCGTCTCAATGCTCATATAACTGCAGTGATGTCAGTGTCCTTCAGTGCCAACGGGTTAACACTTTTGTCTGGAGGAATTGGAGGGTTGATAAATATCTGGTCTCTGCAGGTAAAGATTTTACTGTATACCATAAATTAAAGTTTTGAGGGTCACATATACAAAGGAGATTTGGTGGGGGTTAGAAAGCTTAAGCAAGCGAGAAACAAAGTGGTATCGCTAATAAATTCAAAATCATTTTTGAAAACAAGTTCATGTTCTCTTATAAAGTAGCAAATCAAATTTCTTGCATCATGTCCTGTCAAAGGTCTTAGTGGAGGGAATTGAACCAAGTAAGGCAGAATGATTTAATTTCTGTTATTTCTGAAATTTAGTTTTCAAAGGAAACTTTATATTTATCAATTATTACTGAATCAAACAAGTTGATTATTAAGATTGAATATCTGTAGCTGTCTTTTCTGTGTTTCCTTCTCAGGATGGTTCCCTTCTACAGACGGTGATGACTGGTTTAGGGTCAGTAGTTGGCATAGCCTGGATTTCAAACATTGGAGTAGCAGCTTGTTCCAGCAGATCGAAGGTCAGTTGGTCATTGCTAAACCAAGAAGTAAGACTAGCGATATCTCAGTGTAAAACTTCATATTAACAATCAAAGTAACATAAGAAAGAACTTGTATTTATCATGCCTTTCACATACTTGGGATGTCCCAAAGCCAATGAAGTACTGATGGAGGGTAGTCACTGTTGTAATGTAGGGAAACGCGGCAGCCAATTTGCGCACAGCCAAGTCCCACAAACAGTAATGAGATAAATAACCAGATAATCTGTTGTAGTAATGTTGATGGAGGGTTAAATTTTGGCCAGAACACCGAGAAGTCCCCTGCTTTTCTTCGTATAGTTTTATATATTTTATATCCTCCTGAGAGGGTCAGTGGGGCCTCCATTTAATGTCTCATCCGAAAGACTCCTTTAGTACTGCATTGAAGTGTCAGCCTAGATTATGTGCTCAAGTCTCTCGAATAGGGTTTGAACCCACAACTTTCTGATTCAGAGATGGGCGTGCTACTTCCAAGACTTGCACCTTAAAGTCTGCTTATGGTGATATATTATCAACAGACACTGAAAAATACCTTTCAAGTATAAGAAAAATTGCAGCTTCTCCAGTCTATCCATATAACTGTAGTCCCTCATCCATGGTATAATTTTAGTAAATCTCCTCTGCACCTTCTCCAGGGCCTTGACATCCTTCAGTCAGATTCCAGGTCATCATTGTTGTTGACTTCCTGTTTTAGAATGCATTTAATTTTTCACGTTAAGACTATTGGTGGGCTATCTGTTAACAGCATAAATACCTAAGTATGGCTGAGAGACTAGTTGCTTTTATGGTGGGTTAGAGTCATTGGTTCCCAAAGCAGTTGGTGTCAATCCGAAGGTGAATTTACTGGATTAGCTAAGGGAAACATGTTGGGAAGAACTGATCTTTTTGTAATTTCATATAGACAAGATATACTGCCACAGATGAAAGACCAAATTTGTTGCAGCTACCTTCATTGTTTTTATTTAAAGGAATTGGTGCTTGGTTGGTGTAGAATTACTCCCTCAGTGATGGATAAACTGCATTCCCTGATCTTAAAATACTTATCCTTATTATCAGTCTTTATTTTCAAATCTTAATATTGTAGTCTTCCTCTACCTATGCTGGAAAATTCAGTTGGAGAGCCGCTAATGATATCTAAATTCATAAAGGTTGATGGGAAATTTTAAACTATTTGGCCTAGGGTTTGAATCTCATTCTTCACAAAATTGCATCTCACCCATTTTGAACCAACAGTTTTCTGTTAAGTTCCTCACTTTGAAAATTATTACACTATTTGTTGGTTTTACTTTTTGGGTGAATAAATTACAAGTGTTCAGGTGGATCATTTTGTGTTTAGTATTCAGCAGATGTAGTCCACATCAGAAGTTCTTGCCCAACCATGTACTGGAATTTAATTTGCATCAGTATATTGGCCTGCTGATATTTTATTCCTCACTTAACTGGGGAAAAAAGACATGAAATCTTAAAAACTGCACAAACTTGCATTTTTGTAGCACTGCCATTCGTTAGACTTGGCCTTATCCGTTTAATTTCAATTATATTTTGCAACGCAAATTGCTGGAAGTGTGAGCTGAAAAACCGGCAGCCGAGGAAACTAGACATCAGGGACCTGAGTGAACAGGACAGGCAATGTGTATCTCCTTAACCAATCAGATTGAAGGATTGTGTGGAAAAAACAGCACAAGGAGATGTAAACTAGAATGGATGAATTCAATGTCAGATCAGCTACAGAAAGAGAAATAAAGGAAGGAAAAGAAAGATTGGATTGAGAGAGAGAAAAAAGAATCAGCAAGGAAAAGTAGAAAAACATGTTTACTTTAAATGTCACATATCCAGCAACAATTAAAACCTGAAGGAATGAGACTCCACACTTGTAATAGTTCATTTTTGGTACCAGAGAGATGCATTGGCAGTAATTAATAATTAGCACATTGTTAAAGAACGACATGTCTATTTGCAACACCAAAGTTCTGATTTGGTCCCCTGATTGCTGAGTGGCCCCCTTAGAGGACAAGATACACCCAGCCGTTTCTCTGAAACGTGTAATTAGATCCACCCTGCTTATGTAATGTCAAATTCAAGCCACTCTGCCTACTCCAGATTGAACAGAGCTCACTTGGAACAGACAGGGCTCACCCTCGCAGGTACTTTTCAGAATGGCAGGCAGTGACTAGTGGGGTACCGCAAGGTTCTGTGCTGGGGCCCCAGCTGTTTACACTGTACATTAATGATTTAGATGAGGGGATTAAATGTAGTATCTCCAAATTTGCGGATGACACTAAGTTGGGTGGCAGTGTGAGCTGCGAGGAGGATGCTGTGAGGCTGCAGAGCGACTTGGATAGGTTAGGTGAGTGGGCAAATGCATGGCAGATGAAGTATAATGTGGATAAATGTGAGGTTATCCACTTTGGTGGTAAAAACAGAGAGACAGACTATTATCTGAATGGTGACAGATTAGGAAAAGGGGAGGTGCAAAGAGACCTGGGTGTTCATGGTACATCAGTCATTGAAGGTTGGCATGCAGGTGCAGCAGGCGGTTAAGAAAGCAAATGGCATGTTGGCCTTCATAGCAAGGGGATTTGAGTACAGGGGCACAGTTGTACAGGGCATTGGTGAGGCCACACCTGGAGTATTGTGTACAGTTTTGGTCTCCTAACCTGAGGAAGGACATTCTTGCTATTGAGGGAGTGCAGCGAAGGTTCGCCAGACTGATTCCCGGGATGGCGGGACTGACCTATCAAGAAAGACTGGATCAACTGGGCTTGTATTCACTGGAGTTCAGAAGAATGAGAGGGGACCTCATAGAAACATTTAAAATTCTGACGGAGTTAGACAGGTTAGATGCAGGAAGAATGTTCCCAATGTTGGGGAAGTCCAGAACCAGAGGTCACAGTCTAAGGATAAGGGGTAAGCCATTTCGGACCGAGATGCGGAGGAACTTCTTCACCCAGAGAGTGGTGAACCTGTGGAATTCTCTACCACAGAAAGTTGTTGAGGCCAATTCACTAAATATATTCAAAAAGGAGTTAGATGAGGTCCGTACTACTAGGGGGATCAAGGGGTATGGCAAGAAAGCAGGAATGGGGTACTGAAGTTGAATGTTCAGCCATGAACTCATTGAATGGCGGTGCAGGCTAGAAGGGCCGAATGGCCTACTCCTGCACCTATTTTCTATGTTTCTAAGACCTTCTCCCAATCCCCCAAATAAATAAGTTCCTGCCACCAGCGTCCAAGCTCCTGCCACGCCCCACCCCACCCCCACCCCAAGTTTCTGACATTCTCCCTTTGCCCAAGTGTCTGACAATCCCCCACCTGTCACGTGCTCGTCCAATCCCACCCCGCCCCAAGTTTCTCACCGTCTCCCCTGACCTTTTCCCCCAACCCCTGGGTTCCTGATCACCGCCCCCTGCCCAAGTTCCTCCCTGCCCAGATTCCTGACCTCTTCCATGCCCAGGTTCCTGACCTTCTCACCCCAACAAATTCCTGGCCTTCCCTCACCCCCCACATAGATTGCGCATTGTGCGTGGGTAACGGATTGTTCACTGGTTTATTGGGTGTGAAGCGTATAATGACAGCTTTCCAGGAAATCAACCAGGTCTAGGGAGAGGAGAGGGACAAGGTGGTGCGGACGGATCAAATGCGCATGCACAGTACCAAACAGGCACACGTGCCGAGGGTGTCAAAAAGCACCATGCACATAATCACTTTGTTAAAAGAATCTCTTGACAGCCAATCCAGACCAATTAAATATGCATGGACTTTAAATGGCTCCAAAACAAATTCCTTGCATCACTTCAAACCATCTCTAACTTTCTGTGACGAGTTTAGTTCGTACTTACCATGCAAGTATAGCAACTTCACACCGTTCAATGGTGAGCCAGACAGCGAGATGTTGTTTGTGCAACGCTAACGGTGGAGCAGCAAATCTCAGATAGTAACTTTTGAATATCCGTGTTTAATTGCGCATTTTCCCGAGCCTTAAGTTGCTACAGCAATTGCACATTAAGAATGGTGAACGCTATTAGCCACGTCATTATTTTGACAGCCAATTATGAGCCAACATTAATGTTGCTGTCTTCTATAACATTTTTTTCTGTATTTGTGTCACAATTTTAAAAAATTTATTCCTGGATATGGGCGTCGTCGCTGGCAAGGCCAGCATTTATTGTCCATCCCTATTTGCCCTTGAGCACCACCTTGAACTGCTGCAGTGTGTGTGGTGAAGGTATTCCCACAGGAGAGAGTTCAATGATTTTGACCCAGCGACGATGAACAAACGGCGATTATATTTCCAAGTCAGGAAAGTGTGCAACTTTGAGGAGAGCTTGGAGGTGATCTAGTTCCCATGTGCCTGCTGCCCTTGACCTTCTAGGTGGTAGAGGGCATGAGTTTTGGAGGTGCTGTCGAAGAAGCCTTGGCGAGTTGCTGCAGTGCATCTTGTAGATGGTACACACTGCAGCCACGGTGTGTCGATCGTGGAGGGAGTGAATGTTTAAGGTGGTAAATGGGCTGGCAATCAAGTGAGCTGATTTGTCCTGGATGGTGTCGAGCTTCTTGAGTATTGTTGGAGCTGCACTCATCCAGGCAAATGGAGAGTATTCCATCACGCTCCTGACTTGTGCCTTGTAGATAGTGGAAAGGCTTTGAGGAGTCAGGAGGTGAGACACTCGCCGCAGAATACCCACCCTCTGACCTGCTCTTGTGGCCACAGTATTTATGTGGCTGGTCCGGTTAAGTTTCTGGTCAATGGTGACTCTCAGGAAGTTGGTGGGGGATTCAGCAATGACAATGCCGTTGAATGTCGAGGGGCGGTGGTTAGACACTTACTTGTTAGAATCACACAGGCACGAACTGCTTCGTTATCTGAGAAGTTGCAAATGGAGCTGAACACTGTGCAGTCATCAGCGAGCATCCCCACTTCTGACCTTATGATGGAGGAAGGTCATTGATGAAGCCACTGAAGATGATTGGGCCTAGAGCACTGCCCTGAGGAATTCCTGCAACAGTGTCCTGGAGCTGAGATGATTGACCTCCAACAACCACATCCATCTTCCTTTGTGCTAGGTATGACACCAGTCAGTGATGAGTTTTCCCCCTGATTCCCATTGACTTCGATTTTACTAGGGCTCCTCGATGCCACACAGTCAAATGCTGCCTTGATGTCAAGGGTAGTCACTCTCACCTCACCTCTGGAATTCAGCTCTTGTCCATGTTTGGACCAAGACTGTATTGAGGTCTGGAGCCAAGTGGTCCTGGCGGAACCCAAACTGAGCATTGGTGAGCAGGTTATTAACGAGTAAGTGCCACTTGATAGCACTCTCAACGACACTTTCCATCACTTTGTTGATGATTGAGAGTAGACTGAATGTGTTGTAATTGTCCAGATTGGATTTGTTCTGCTTTTTGTGGACAGGAAATACCTGGACAGTTTTTCACATTGTTTGGTAGATGCCAGTGTTGTAGCTGTACTGGAACAGCTTGGTTAGAGGCACAGCTCATTCTGGAACACAAGTCTTCAGCATGACAGTCGTGGCCCATAACCTTTGCTGCATCCAGTGTGGTAAGCCATTTCTTGATATCACTTGGAGTGAATCGAATTTGCTGAAGGCTGGTTTATGTGATGCGGCGGGGGGGGGGGACCTCAGGAGCAGGCCAATATGGATCATCCACTCGGCACTTCTGGCTGAAGATGGTTGCAAATGCTTTAGCCTTGTCATTTGCACTCGGGTGCTGGGCTCCGCCATCATTGAAGATGGGGATATTCATGGAGCCTGCTTCTCCCGTTAGTTATTGAATTGTCCACCACCATTCACAACTGGATGTGACGGGACTGCAGAGCTTTGATTTGATCCTTTGGTTGTGGGATCGCTTAGCTCTGTCGACAACATGCTGTTTCCGCTGTTTAGCTCGTATGTAGTCCAGTGTTGCAGCTTCCCCAGGTTGGCACCTCATTTTTAGATGTGGCTGGGTGCTGCTCCTGACATGCTCTTCTTCACTCCTCATTAAACCAGGGTTAGGCCTTGCCTGATGATAATGGTTGAGTTAGCAAAATGCTGGGCCCTAAGGTTACCGATTGTCGTGATGTACAACTGGCATCAACAGCTCTCTGCGACAGGGAATTCCATAGGTTAACAACTCTCTGAGTGAAGAAGTTTCTCCTCATCTCAGTCGTAAATGGCCTACCTCTTATCCTAAGACTATGTCCCCTGGTTCTGGACTTCCCCAAAATTGGGAACATTCTTCTCGCATCTAACCTGTCCAGTCCCGTCAGAATCTTATACGTTTCGATGAGATCCCCTCTCATCCTTCTAAACTCCAGTGAATAAAGGCCCAGTTGATCCAGTTTCTCCTCATATGACAGTCCAGCCATCCCTGGAATCAGTCTGGTGAACCTTCGCTGTACTCCTTCAATAGCAAGAACGTCCTTCCTCAGATTAGGAGACCAAAACTGAACACTATATTCCAGGTGAGGCCTCACTAAAGCCCTGTACAATTGCAGTAAGACCTCCCTGCTCTTATACTCAAATCCCCTAGCTATGAAGGTCAACATACCATTTGCCGCCTTCACCTCCTGCTGTACCTGCATGCCCACTTTCAGTGACTGATGAACCATGACACCCAGGTCTCGTTACACCTCCCCTTTTCCTAATCTGCCGCCATTCAGATAATATTCTGCCTTTTTTTTTTGGCCCCAAAATGGATAACCTGACATTTATCCACATTATACTACATCGGCCATGCATTTGCCCACTCAGCTAACCTGTCCAAGTCATCCTGCAGTCTCTTAGCATCCTCCTCACAGCTCACACCGCTACCCAGTTTAGTGTCATCCGCAAACTTGGAGATATTACACTCAATTTCTTCATCTAAATCGTTAATGTATATTGTAAAGAGCTGGGGTCCCAGCACTGAGCCCTGCGGCACTCCACTAGTCACTGCCTGCCATTCTGAAAAGGACTCGTTTATCCCGACTCTCTGCTTCCTGTCTGCCAACCAGTTCTCTATCCACGTCAGTACGTTGCCCCCAATACCATGCGCTTTGATTTTGTACACCAATCTCTTGTGCGGAACCTTGTCAAAAGCCTTTTGAAAGTCCAAATAAACCACATCCACTGGTTCTCCCTTGAACACTCTGCTACTTACTTCCTCAAAAAAAATTCCAGAAGATTTGTCAAGCATGATTTCCCTTTCATAAATCCATGCTGACTTGGTCCGATCCTGTCACTGCTTTCCAAATGTGCTGCTATTTCATCCTTAATGATTGATTCCAACATTTTCCCCACTACTGATGTCAGGCTAACCGGTCTATAATTACCTGTTTTCTCTCTCCCTCCTTTTTTAAAAAGTGGTGTTACATTAGCTACCCTCCAGTCCATAGGAACTGATCCAGAGTCGATAGACTGTTGGAAAATGATCACCAATGCATCCACTATTTCTAGGGCCACTTCCTTAAGTACTCTGGGATGCAGACTATCAGGCCCCGGGGATTTATCGGCCTTCAATCCCATCAATTTCCCTAACACAATTTCCCGCCTAATAAGGATATCCTTCAGTTCCTCCTTCTCACTAGACCCACTGTCCCCTCGTACATTTGGAAGGTTATTTGTGTCTTGTTTCGTGAAGACAGAACCGAAGTATTTGTTCAATTGGTCTGCCATTTCTTTGTTCCCCATTATAAATTCACCTGAATCTGACTGCAATGGACCTACGTTTGTCTTCACTAATCTTTTTCTCTTCACATATTTATAGAAGCTTTTGCAGTCAGTTTTTATGTTCCGTGCAAGCTTCCTCTCGTACTCTATTTTCCCCCTCTTAATTAAATCCTTAGTCTTCCTATGTTGAATTCTAAATTTCTCCCAGTCCTCAGGTTTGTTGCTTTTTCTAGCCAAATTATATGCCTCTTCCTTGGCTTTAACACTATCTTTAATTTCCCTTGTTATCCATGGTTGAGCCACCTTCCACGTTTTCTTTTTACTCCAGACAGGGATGTACAATTGCTGAAGTTCATCCATGTAATCTTTAAATGTTTGCCATTGTTTATTCACCGTCAACCCTTTAAGTATCCTTTGCCAGTCTATTCTAGCCAATTCATGCCTCATACCGTCGAAGTTACCTTTCCTTAAGTTCAGGATCCTAATTTCCGAATCAACTGTGTCAAGACTTCGTCTCCACAAGTAATATGTGGTGGTCACTGCTACCAATACTGTTATGGACAGATTGGTGAGGGCGAGATCAAGTAGGTTTTTCACACCACCTGCCGCAGGCCCATTCTGACAGCTATGTCCCTCAGGGCTCAGTCAGTAGTGGTGCTACCGAGCCACTCTTGGTGATGAACATTTAAGTCCCCCACCCTGAGTGCATTCTGTGCCCTTGCTTCCCTGGGTTTTTCTTCCAAGTGGTGTTCAACATGGAGGAATACTGATTCATCAGCTGAGCCATGCTTGTTCCTGATGACATGAGAATTCATGGGGTCTGGAGGTGATATTGAGGACGCTCAGGGCCACTCCCTCCCGACTGTATACCACTGTGCCACCAGCTCTGGTGGGTCTGTCCTGCCAGTAGAATAGGACATACCCAGGGCTGGTGATAGAGAAGTCTGGGACATTTGCTGAAAGGTATGATTCTGTGAGTATGACTGTGCCAGGTTGTTGCTTGACTAGTCTGTGGGTTAGCTGTCCCAATTTTGGCACAACTCGCCAGATGTTCGTGAGGAAAACTTTGCAGGGTCGACTAGGCTGAGTATGCTGTTGCCATATGTCTGTCTGGTTTTATTATTCTTATTGTGTTTTGGAATGGTTTGGTACAACTGAATGTTTTGCTCGGCCTTTTCAGCAGACAGTTAAGAGTCAACCACATTGGTGTGGGTCTGGAGTCACATATAGGGCAGAGTAGGTAAGAACAGCAGATTTCCTTCCCTAAAGGACATTAGTGAACTAGATGGGCTTTTACGACAATCTGATAGTTTCATGGACACTATTACTGATGCTTGCTTTTTTTTTTAAATTCCACATTTATTTGATTAACTGAATTTAAATTCAGAGAGTGTTCAGAGGGATTTGGGTGTCCTCGTATAGGAACAGAGAGTTAGCATGCAGGCACAGCAAGCAATTAAGAAGACAAGTGGCACGTTGGTCTTTATTGCAAGGGGGTTGGAGTACAACAGTAAGGAAGTTTTACTACAATTGTACAGGGCTTTGGTGTGACCACACTTGGAGTACTGTGCACAGTTTTGGTCTACTTATCTGAGGAAGGATATACTTGTCTTAGAGGCGATGCAACAATGGTTCACTAGATTGATTCTAGGATGAGGGGGTTGTCCAAAGAGGAAAAATTGAGTAGATTGGGCCCATACTCTCTGGAGTTTAGAAGAATGAGAGGTGATCTCATTGAAACATACAAGATTCTGAGGGAGATTGACAGGGCAGATGTTGAGAGGTTGTTTCCCCTGGCTGGAGATTCTAGAATTAGGGGGCATAGTTTCAGGATAAGGGGTCGGACATTTAGGACTGAAATGACGTGATATTTCTTCACTCAGAGGGTTGTGAATCTTTGGAATTCTCTACCCCAGGGGGCTGTGGATGCTGAATCATTCAATATATTCAAGGCTGAGAGAGAGAGAATTTTGGCTCTAGGGAAATCAAGGGATATGGAGATCGGGCGGGAAAGTGGAGTTATGGTCAAAGATCAGACATGATCTTATTGAATGGCGCAGCAGGCTCGAGGGGTTGTGTGGCCTACTGCTGCTCCTAATTCTTAATTTCTTATGCTTTTTTCATATAACCAACAACAGCTCTGATATTTACGTGCACGGAAATCGGTCACGATACAAATTCCCGACTTATTTTATTTCAGGGGCACTGAAAATGTATGAACAGAGAGGAGGGGGAGACAAACAATACCTGTTGGAGTGAAGGCTATGGGAAAATCGCCTTGGTGGTGGGAGAGCAAGGAACACGTGAGGGAAAGGAGAGAGACAGACTTACTTCAAAGGGTGGTGGGAAATGAAAGAGACCCTTTTGGTAAATAACAGGAGATCTCTTGAAATAGCAGAAAGGAAAAGGCGACAAACCCAGTTGAGGGCAGGAAGCGAAAAAGGACCCATGAGGTGGAGAGAGAGAGATAAAGAGACACCTTGTTAGTTTGGAGTTGGAGAGGCAAAGAAAATGGGGAAAAAAGAACTGTTTCAGGTGCTGTGAGGGTAAGAGATAGAATCTGTTAAGCAGGGTATTCCAAGAGAAATTATTGACGGATAAAGCTTCTGTTGAGTGGGGGAAGGAAAGAGACTGTTGATTCAGAGACATCCTTTGGAGTGGAAGACAGATGGAATGTTGGGGTGGGGATCTCTGACTTCAGTGGGTGTGGGATGGACAGGGTAAAATTCTAAAACACCTCGCTGCCGCAGGAGATCCATTATTAATACAAAAAAGATTGTTTTTTTATATATATGTATTGTGATGTGATGTTACAAAAAGCATGAGTTGTGTTCACATTAACCAGAAAAATGTGTTTTGGAAAGAATTGTGCATTTTCTGAACATATTTCTCCTCTTGCTAGGATGTCCTCTTAATCAGATGTAGCCCAGAGTGGATCTCGCAGAACCACATCTTAGCATCCTGTCGAATGGCTCTCCGAGCACAGGGTATCGTGGGATTGAATAAGGCTCCCTGTATGAAAGTTTTTATCGAAAGATTGCCTTTGCTGCTACACACACAATATGCATATGAAAAGGTAATTCTTGACTCTGAGTTGTTGATGTGTATAAGAACGGAGGAATTAAGCTGCACATGTTAGTGTTATTTGAACATGATTACATCGGCACAACTATCTACTTTGGACCTTGGTATTCCTTCTTTTTGCTGAACTTTATCGATTTGACTAATTATTGCTTTTAAAGATCCACTACTTAAGTTACTCAGTCTGAGACTGTTTTAATTTTCGCTTCGCTAGCAACATCACTAGCCTCTTCCAAATGTTCCTCTGGACATCTGACCTTTACGATATTCATAATGGAAGAAAGTGTTGTAGTAGTATCTATTCCATTTTTTAAATGCTGAGTGAGTTGCAACATTCCATTTCAAAATGCATTGAAATCTCTTATGTCAGGCTCTCTGGCAGTTATGTCAACGTTTATCTGTAGTACCTGTTATACCACAGTGATTGTCATTTACAGTGTTAAATGACTGTCATAGTAACGTTGATTGCTGTGTTTTGACCATGAGAATTGCCATGCAGTTCCAATACAAATACACTAAGTGGCAGTGCATAAATGTACAAGCAGTTCTCATTGGATCACAGTATGTGGACCAAAGGGAGAATAGATTGCGAGAGTAAACTAGCAAGCAATATAAAAACAAACAGTAGGAGCTTCTACAAGTATATAAACAGGAAGAGAGTAGCTAAAGTAAATGTTGGTACCTGAGAGGATAAGACTGAGGAATTAATAATTATCGAATCATAGACATTTACAGCACAGAAGGAGGCCATTTCGGCCCATCATATCCGTGCCAGCCGACCAAGAGCTATCCAGTCTAATCCCACTTTCCAACTCTTGGTCCAAAGCCCTGGAGGGGCTGCAAGAAAAACAAGGAAATGGCAGAGATTTTGAACAAATATTTTGTATCTGTCTTCATGGTAGAAGATACTAAAAGCATCCCAATAATAGTAGAAAATCAGGGGGCAAAAGGGAGGGAGAAAATTAAAGCCATCATTATCATTGATGAAAAAGTACTAGGCAAACTAATGGAACTAAAGGCTGACCAGTCCCCTGGACCTGATGGCCTACATCCCAGGGTCTGAAAAGAAGTGGCTGCAGAGATAGTGGATGCATTGGTTATAATCTTCCAAATTTCCCTAGATTCTGGAAAGGTCTCAGTGGATTGGAAAACCGCAAATTTGACGCCCCTATTTAAGAAAGGAGGGAGACAGAAAGCAGGAAACTATAGGCCAGTTAGCCTAACATCTGTCGTTGGGAAAATGCTGGAATCCATTATTAAGCAAGTAATAGCAGGACATTTAAAAAATCATAATACAATCAAGCAGAGTCAACATGATTTTATGAACGGAAAATCGTGTTTGACAAATTTATTAGAGATCTTTGAGGATGCAACAAACAGGGTGGATAAAGAGGAACCAGTAGATGTGGATTTCCAAAAGTAATTCGATAAGGTGTCACATAAAAGCTTACTACACAAAATAAGAGCTCATGGTGTTGGGGGTAATATATTAGTATGGATAGAGGATTGGTTAACTAACAGAAAACAGAGAGTTGCATAAATAGGTCATTTTTGGTTGGGAAACTGTAACTAGTGGGAAACCACAGGGATCAGTGCTGGTGCCTCAACTATTTACAATCTATATTAAGGACTTGGATGAAGGGACCGAGTGTATTGTAGCCAAATTTGCTGACAAGACAAAGATAGGTGGGAAAGCAAGTTGTAAGGAGGACACAAAGAATCTGCAAAGGGATATAGATAGGTTAAGTAAGTGGGCAAAAATTTGGCAGAATGAGTATAATGTGGGAAAATGTGAGGTTATCCACTTTGGTAGGAAGAATATAAAAGCAAAATATTACTTAAATGGAGAGAAACTACAGAATGCTGCGTACAGAACTAGAGGGAATAATCTTAGAATAAGGGACCGCCCATTTAAAACTGAGATGAGGAGAAATTTCTTCTCTCAGAGGGTTGTAAATCTGTGGAATTCGCTGCCTCAGAGAGCTGTGTAGAAGCTGAGACATTGAATAAATTTAAGACAGAAATAGACAGTTTCTTAAACGATAAGGGGATAAGAGTTATGGGGAGCAGGCAGGGAAGTGGACCTGAGTCCATGATCGGATCAGTCATGATCGTATTAAATGGCGGAGCAAGCTTGAGGGGCCAAATGGCCTACTCCAGCACCTATTTCTTATGTTATATACAGAGGGATCTGGGTGTTGTCTTACATAAAATACAAAAGGTTAGCATGCAGGTATAGCAAGTAAGTAGGAAGGCAAATGAAATGTTGGCCTTTATTGCAAGGGGGATGGGGTATAAAAGTAAGGAAATCTTGCTACAACTGTACATGGCGTTGGTGAGACCACACCTAGAGTACTACGTACAGTTTTGGTCTCTTTTTATTTAAGTAGCTATATACTTGTATTGGAGGCAGCTCAGAGAAGGTTCTCTAGGTTGATTCCTGGGATGAAGGGGTTTTCTTATGAGGAACGATTGAGCAGGTTGGGCCTGTACTCATTACAGTTTAGAAGAGTGAGAGGTGGTATTATTGAAACATATAAGATTGTGAGGGGACTTGACAGGGTAGATGCTGAGAGGATGTTTCCCCTTGTGGGGGAATCTAGAACTAGGGGGCATTGTTTCAGAATAAGGGATCCCCCATTTAAGACAGAGATGAGGAGGAATTTATTCTCTACCCCAAAGAGCTGTGGAGGCTGGGTCATTGAATATATTCAAGGCTGAGATAGACAGATTCTTGAACTATAGGTGAGTCAAGGGTTATGGGGACCAGACAGGAAAGTGGAGTTGAGGCCAAGATTAGATCAGCCATGATCGTATTAAATGGCAGAGCAGGCTCGAGGGGCCGTATGGTCTATTCCTGCTCCTATTTCTTATGTTCTTAAAAGGCAGTATTGTCTTGAGCTGAAGATTACTTGAGCAAAATAACACAAAAGTGGACCTTTTTCTTTACCAACATTACATAAGAACATAAGAATTAGAAACAGGAATAGGCCATCTAGCACCTCGAGCCTGCTCCGCCATTCAACAAGATCATGGCTGATCTGGCTGTGGACTCAGCTCCACTTACCCGCCCGCTCCCCATAACCCTTAATTCCCTTATTGGTTAAAAATCTATCTATCTGTGATTTGAATACATTCAATGAGCTAGCCTCAACTGCTTCCTTGGGCAAAGAATTCCACAGATTCACAACCCTCTGGGAGAAGAAATTCCTTCTCAACTCGGTTTTAAATTGGCTCCCCCGTATTTTGAGGCTGTGCCCCCTAGTTCTAGTCTCCCCGACCAGTGGAAACAACCTCTCTGCCTATATCTTGTCTATCCCTTTCATTATTTTCATCATTAGTGTTCACTTTTCTCTGGAACTAAACTCAGTGAGACCCAACTGTGAATTCAGTTTCTTGGAATTTGCACTCGCATTCCAATAAAGGCCCCGGGGTGCAACACTCAGTCTCTGTTCCCTTCTTCAAATCCAGCTGGCATTGTTGAGTGGCTTTCCACACAGGATCCTTGTTGCCTGCCCAAACCACGTGGATAATCTTTTTCCTCAGGACAATGAACACTTTCCCCTTCCCAAGAGCACCTGCTGCATTCCACTTATTAATCTGAACCCTAACCTTGATGCATAGCTATTGACCCTGGGCCAGCAAAACACACCAGGACCTCGAAAATCTGATCAACACTGTTCCCATCCGTTGAAATTTCTTCTTTAAATGCACCTTCACCTGGAACCCCACCCTCAAATGTGTTATTTTAAACTTGCATAAACTTATTGGTAAGGCCACATTTAAAATACTGTGTGCAGTTCTGCATATACTATCTTCAGCAATAGATTGATCCATTGGAGCTATGACTTTGTGTTTCAACTGAGTAGCAGTTTATTTAACTTAAACTGTGGCTACACAACTCAATACGAATACAGTTCTGAGTGACGCAAGGGACCAAAGTAAGTACTTTCCTACTTAATAAATGTGCGAAGTAGATTCCATCAAATGTAATGAAGATTCTAGAAAAGGTAGCATTTGACTATGTGTTCAAGAACTGGAGTAAAGACTATAACGTGTATAGACATAGATTCTCAAGTAATTTGTAACGACTGTAGGGGTCATTTTCTGAATTCCTGCTACTCACAGGGAGCCTCAGCCATCCGCCACACATCAAGAAATAACGGTTGCGTTGCTCATGATTTTATGTTCATTAAATGAATGTATGGAAAACTATGGGCAGCATGTTGTAATTTTCCAATGCTCCCCACCAGTAGGGCAAACTCAAAACATTAGCTCTTGTGGCTCCAGGCCTGTTGTGACAGTGAGATATAATCTCTGCAGTAAAGTTGAATAATGTAGACTGATTTTAAATCAAAAATATGAAGATTTTTGCTTGCCAATTAGGAAGCAATTTCAGAGTTTTATCTTCAGAGTTTTAGCTGTGATTATTCACGTCTCTAAGACCACTTCAGTGCAAATTGTATATGGTCTATTGGAAGCAGTAAATTTCAAAAGGCTTTTCTTCTTCGATACATCCTATGCTTAGCCCTGCTTACTGAAGAAATGTCTTCAAAAAGACAAAATAAAGTTTACCTCCCTGATTCTAACAGAAAGTTAAATGTCACAGTAGTTTGACACAACTGAGAGTGATAATCCATCTAGATTAACGGTTGAAGAAATGTATAGTTTTCATCCAAAAGTATAATATTGAATAAATATGGATTTTTCAGTAAACTTTTAAAGACAGAGACAGCAGATCGTAACCAACCAAAAGTTCCAGCTGTAGGAATCATACATACAGAATTCATGTGTTTTGAACTTTTACTTTCCAGCCGCATGTAACCTGTGGAGATCAACTGGTACACAGCACCTTCCTGCAAAGTTTGGCCTCTCTGACAGTAGGTCTAAGTTTGGACCAGTTCCTTACCAGAACAGCAGATCCACCTCACCATAAAAGCAGTTTCCTGGAACCAGTTTCACCTGAATGGAGTTGGCTAGCAACGTTCTCTGCTACTATTAAGAGTGCTGAAGCTCTAGCAAAAGGAACCACCTTCCCAGAAACTTTTAGTGTTCCAGACCTCAGTCAGGTTTCAGAATCAGAATTCATCAAAGCACTGGTAGGATTTTAAAAATATATTTTTATATGTTTGCTCTAATAATTAATATTTGATTTCTCTCTCTCCAAAACAGGATTGTTGATGTTGGTTAGTTATATCTGTCAGTCCACCTTTAGGGCCCAAAATTGCCCAGGAGTTGCTCCATTTTTTTTTTGGAGCAACTTGAATTTTCTGGAGTATCTTAAAAAATCCCCATTTTGCACATTCAATTTGCGCCAGTGTAAGTGAGTTAGTTAGGATTTTTTTAGTTTAGTTTAGTTTTTTTCAAAAGTGGGCGTTGCCAGCCACCTATGCCAGTTTTGGCCATTTAAGCCACTTTGGATAGCTAATAGTTGCTCCAAACTAACTTAGGCCAGCGTATGTGGCCACTTGTGGCTGCACAGAAAACCCTTGCGGAGAGTTAAGAAATCAGCGCAGAGATAGGGGCGGGAAAGGAACCGGAGAGAACCTGACAAAGCACAACATTCAAGAAGCATAAAAACCATCAAGAAGAAATAAAAAATAAAACTTAAGCCCTACCTTCCTATCTCGGGCCCGGGAAGTCAGCAGGCCAGCCGGTGCAAGAGGCAACTCGGCCGGGGATAAGTGCGGGCGGGATGACCGTGCAGGAGAGCACAGGGAACTGGCCACAGGATCGCAGAACACACATGCAGGCTGGCTGGCTGGGCTGGGCCCCCAGAAGGTACAGGCTGCTGGCTGCAGGAATCAATTGACAGCAGGCCGGCCGACCAGTGCGGGAGGTCACTTGGCCGGGGATAGGTGCAGATGGGATGACCGGGCGAGAGAGCACAGGGAACTGGCCGATTGCCAATGTTATTCGTTACTGCGCATGCGCGAACGCTCCAATGTGAATGCGCAGCGCTGCCGGCACTCTTTCACGCTCAGGGCCCTAGCACCGCCCCCCCCCCCAATGGAATTGCCACACCGCGCCAAGCCCCGGGAGAGTCAACAGAGCGGCCAGAATTTGGGAACATCTTTTTGGCGCCATTTTGAGCCTAGGAAGTCAGCGCATCTCACATGAGTGCGCCGAAAATCGGGTGGGCCAAATTTGGGCCCTTAAACACTGGCGAACAATTGCTACGGACCCAACTTAACCCAGCATCATCAAAATGAGTAACCTAGTTTGTGCCCATACATTTTTTATTGTATTCTCGGAATGTGGGTGTCGCTGCCAAGGCAAGCATTTATTACCCGTCCCTAGTTGTCCTGAAAAGGTGGTGGTGACCTGCCGCCTTCAGTTGCTGTAGTTGTTTGATGTAACCAAGTGGCTTGCGAGGCCAATATTTCACTTGTGTTTCTATGGCTCACCTTTCAAATGACATGACAATATATTTGTTCAGTTGTGTGAAGTGGCGAGGAATGTTTTATGCATCTGCAATGCTCAATCCAGAGTTTATTAAATATTTGGTCTGAGTGATTAAAGAAAAAAAAGGAAAAGAAATAACTTGTATAGCACCCTTCACATCTGCAGGATATCCCCAAAGTTCTTTACAGTCAATTAGTTACTTTTGAAGCTGTTGCTGTTGTTATGTAGGCATACACAAGTTTACACAGCAAGATCCCACAAACAGCAATGAGATACATGACCAGTTAATCTGTTTTTTGGTAATGTTTGTTGAAGGATAAATAATGGGCAGTGCACCAGCAGAATTCCCTGAGAACTCACTTGTTCCTTTTCAAATTGTGCCAAGGGATCTTTTATATTCACCTGATAGGGGAGATGAGGCCTTGGAAAAGCGGCACCTCTGACAATGTAGCACCTCAATAATACACTTATGGAAGCCTAGGTGATGTGCTCAAGTCCTGGAGTAGGGTGTGAACCCACATCTTTGTGACTCAGGCATACCACTGAACCAAAACATTTTTAATATTTTTATGAGCAGCTCACACAAATGAGAAGTATGAAAATAATAGATAGTTAATAACATAAGAAATAGGAGCAGGAGTAGGCCATAAGGCCCTTTGAGCCTGCTCGGCCATTCAATACAATCATGGCTGATCCGATCATAGACTCAGCTCCACTTCCCTGCCCGCTCTCCATAACCCCTTATTCCGTTATCGGTTAAGTAACTGTCTATCTCTGTCTTAAATTTATTCAATGACCCAGCTTCCACAGCTCTCTGAGGCAGCAAATTCCACAGATTTACAACCCTCTGAGAGAAGAAATTCCTCCTCATCTCAGGTGGCCCTTTATTCTAAGATTATGCCTCCTAGTTCTAGTCTCCCCTATCAGTGGAAACATGCTCTCTGCATCCACCTTGTCAAGCCCCCTCATAATCTTATACGTTTTAATAAGATCACCTCTCATTCTTCTGAATTCCAATGAATATAAGCCCAACCTACTCAATCTTTCTTCATAAGTCAACCCCCTCATCTCCAGAATCAACCTAGTGAACCTTCTCTGAACTGCCTCCAAAACAAGTATATCCTTTCGTAAATATGGAAATGAAAACTGCACGCAGTATTTCAGGTGTGGCCTCACCAAATACCCTGTATAACTGTAGCAAGACTTCCCTGCTTTTATACTCCATCCCCTTTGCAATAAAGGCCAAGATTCCATTGGCCTTCCTGATCACTTGCTGTACCTGCATGCTAACCTTTTGTGTTTCATGCACAAATACCCACAGGTCCTGCTGTACTGCAGCACTTGCAATTTTTCAACATTTAAAAAATAACTTGCTCTTGATTTTTTTCTGCCAAAGTGCATAACCTCACACTTTCTAACATTATACTCCATCTGCCAAATTTTTGCCCACTCACTTAGCCTGCCTATGTCCTTTTGCAGATTTTTGTGTCCTCCTTACTCGTTGCTTTTCCTCCCATCTTTGTATCGTCAGCAAACTTGGCTACATTAAAATGTCCTTTCTTCCAAGTCATTAATATAGATTGTAAATAGTTGGGGTCCCAGCACTGATCCCTGCAGCACCCCACTAGTTACTGGTTGCCAATCCAAGAATGAACCATTTATCCCGACTCTCTGTTTTCTGTTCGTTAGCCTATTCTCTATCCATCCCCCCCAACCCCGTGAACTTTTATCTTGTGCAGTAACCTTTTGTGAGGCACCCTGTCAAATGCCTGTGGAAATCCAAATACACCACATCCACTCGTTCCCCTTTTTCCACCATGTTTGTTACATCCTCAAAGAATTCCAGCAAATTTGTCAAACATGACTTCCCCTTCATAAATCCATGCTGACTCTGCCTGACCGAATTTTGCTTTTCCTGCTTATTTAATAATGGATAGATTCAAAAGGGATAGATTCAATCAAGGACTGCATTAATGATATAAGCCTGGATAGGGCACTATTTATGAACATTAATATCATTACACCTTTTTGCCAATTTATCTCCCTTCCTCTCAACTGAAATTTTTGACTGCTGGTCAAGTGAGATTCCATTGACACAATCTGATGCCTTATGTGAGCTTAAGCAGTAAGTGTTGGCAGGCTATTCAATTATGGTAAACATCATAGTTGAGCCTGATCCTGTCCTCATACATGCACTTTCCAGCAGCGATCAGAGAACAGTGATCAGGAATAGGAACTTGACTAACTGTAGCACCTCAAATGCCACCCAGCTGAGATAAGCTAACTCAGCACAACCTGGCAGCCGAACATGGAATTGGTAGTCCCTCTATAGCTTATTGTTTTTGCAAACTGAGCAATTGTTTTTTTTTTGTTGCTCTTGTGATTATACTCACACGGACATAGAATATAAATCATATAGAAACATAGAAACATAGAAAATAGGTGCAGGAGTAGGCCATTCGGCCCTTCTAGCCTGCACCGCCATTCAATGAGTTCATGGCTGAACATTCAACTTCAGTACCCCATTCCTGCTTTCTCGCCATACCCCTTGATCCCCCTAGTAGTAAGGACCTCATCTAACTCCTTTTTGAATATATTTAGTGAATTGGCCTCAACAACTTTCTGTGGTAGAGAATTCCACAGGTTCACCACTCTCTGGGTGAAGAAGTTCCTCCGCATCTCGGTCCTAAATGGCTTACCCCTTATCCTTAGACTGTGACCTCTGGTTCTGGACTTCCCCAACATTGGGAACATTCTTCCTGCATCTAACCTGTCTAACCCCGTCAGAATTTTAAATGTTTCTATGAGGTCCCCTCTCATTCTTCTGAACTCCAGTGAATACAAGCCCAGTTGATCCAGTCTTTCTTGATAGGTCAGTCCCGCCATCCCGGGAATCAGTCTGGTGAACCTTCGCTGCACTCCCTCAATAGCAAGAATGTCCTTCCTCAGGTTAGGAGACCAAAACTGTACACAATACTCCAGGTGTGGCCTCACCAAGGCCCTGTACAACTGTGCCCCTGTACTCAAATACCCTTGCTATGAAGGCCAACATGCCATTTGCTTTCTTAACCGCCTGCTGCACCTGCATGCCAACCTTCAATGACTGATGTACCATGACACCCAGGTCTCTTTGCACCTCCCCTTTTCCTAATCTGTCACCATTCAGATAATAGTCTGTCTCTCTGTTTTTACCACCAAAGTGGATAACCTCACATTTATCCACATTATACTTCATCTGCCATGCATTTGCCCACTCACCTAACCTATCCAAGTCGCTCTGCAGCCTCACAGCATCCTCCTCGCAGCTCACACTGCCACCCAACTTAGTGTCATCCGCAAATTTGGAGATACTACATTTAATCCCCTCATCTAAATCATTAATGTACAGTGTAAACAGCTGGGGCCCCAGTTATACTGCAGTTATACTACACTACAGGTCTGAACAAGCAGCTGTAGAATGCTAAACTGAAGTTGTGCTGTGACTCATAATATGCCTTTCAGTAGAACTCTTTATGTAGGCACAAGTGCAGGATTCCCTTGCCCAGCAACTATTTTTAACGTTAGGAAAGTGGAGGCTGCAGCATGTGCTACCTCATAATATTAAAAAAACTCCATACTAAATTTTTAAAGCAACCATAAGATTCAACAGTGCACTTTTTAAACCTGGTTTCACACCAGACTTGAGTTATGGATGTTTTTTTTTAATTTGTTCCTGGGATGTGGGTGTTGCTGATAAGGCCAGCATTTATTGCCCATTCCCAATTGCCCCTAAGAAGGTATTGTGAGTCGCCGCCTTATACTGCTGCAATCCGTGTGGTGAAGGTACAGTGTTGTTAGGGAGGGTGTTCCAGGATTTTGACCCAGCGACGATGAAGGAACGGTGATATATTTCCAAGTCAGCATAGTGTGTGACTTGGAGGGGAACTTGCAGGTGATGGTGTTCCCATCAGCCTGCTGGCCCTTGTCCTTCTAGATGATAGAGGTCGTGTGTTTGGAAGGTGCTGTCGAAGACGCCTCAGCGAATTGCTGCAGAGCATCTTGTAGATGATCCACGGTGCGCAGGTGGTGGAGGGAGTGAATGTTTAAAGTGGTGGATGGAGTGCCAATCAAAGGGCTGCTTTGTCCTGGATGGTGTCAAGCTTACTGAGTGTCGTTGGAGCTGTACTCATCCAGACAAGTAGAGAATATTGTCCACATTTTACTACATTAAATTCACAAGTTGTTGTGATACTCCACCCGATGACAGCAGTCAGATCATGATCTGATTCCCCAATTAGATAGCTACTTTATAATGATGTGCACCCAAAATGGCTTTATGTTGACACAAAGGTAACTGTGTGACTGCAGTTTCAGATACAAAAATGCTGTACATTTCATAAACATCATTATTTCTCAATCCGTTGCTCTCGTAACCCAGATTTAATCTAGTTAGTGTTGTTAAAAAACTGCATCCCGATACAGATAGTATAGAATAACCTTCTGGTCACAAAAATAGTTTATCCACACCCACAGTACAATGCTCACATATGCATGAAGCTTGCCCAACAGCTATGGAACTGCAGCATGAGTTGGTGTTTTCAGGAGAAGGAGGCAGAGAAATGGAGGTTAAATTAAGTAGACTGTAGATAGTCTATAGTTAATAAACTCATCTCGCCTTTCCATTTTCAGTAGAGACTTGTGAGGCACTAAAATAAAATGTTTAACCTGAGAGGTACAAAACTAAAATTGGTGTTGCCTGAACTGGAGAATTTTGGCTATGAAAAAAGATTAAAGATGCTTGGTCTGTTTTCATTGGAACAGAAAAGGCTGAGGGGAGACCTGATTATGGTGTATAAAATTATGAGGGGCCTGGATAGAGTGAATAGGAAGAACCAGTTTCTCTTGGCAGAGAGGTCAACAACCAGGGGGCATAGATTTAAAGTAATTGGGGGGAAGTTTAGAGGAGATATGAAGGGAAATTTCTTCACCCAGAGTGTAGTGGGGATCTGGAACTCTCTGCCTGAAAGGGTGGTAGAGGCAGAAATCCTCACCACATTTAAAAAATACTTAGATGTACACTTAAAGTGCAGTAACCTGCAGGGCTACGGACCAAGAGCTGGAAAGTGGGATTAGGCTGGATCGCTCTTGGTTGACCGGCGCGGACACGATGGGCCGAAATGGCCTCCTTCCATGATGTAAATTCCTATGATTCTTTGATGGTGTGGTCACACCAATACCTACCATTGTTAGAGAGATCTCCATTTATTTTTCAAATTATAATCAACAAATGTTTTCATTTAACAGGAGAACAATAAGTGGAGTTACTTAATGGATGAGCAACTTATGACCTGGGCTACATCTAGACCAGAGGTAAAACATTTGCAGGATCTTGCAAAAATGTTTTATGCCGTAATGTTCAGCAATTAAGATTGATTCCACATCTGTTGCTTGTCTGTTCCATAAATCGTCTTGCTACAATTGGGCTGGGCTGGGCTGGGATATCTTTCATTGATTTATGTACAGGTCTTGGTCAATGCTACTCTTACCAGCAGCAAAGAAATATGTGAGAGGTCCTTGGGTGTTAGCTGCTGATTTTCCCGACCTACACTCGGATTTCCCCAATGACACAAGGAACTGGGAAGATCATAAGCGTAAATTATCTGTTCTGTGACACTAATGTCACACAGCCTTGAATGTTGCTTTCTTAAATTTGTGCTCATCAGAGGATGGGGATGGGGATGGAACATTGTCTATTCTGAACCCAGTGTCATTATCACAGCCACAGATAGCCAGTTAGATGCTGTGCCCCAAAATACCCTTAACACCAGGCTCAAAGAGTAATCTTTACCATTTTAATTCCACTCTGGCTGTCTCAAGTGAGACTGCCAGTTTGGTGCTAAGTTATTTGCAATTTTATGCTGTTAGCTTATACCTATACAAAATTGGTTTGAGGCCCCCTAGTCTAATTCACATAGGACCCTTACAAAAAGGACTTCTATAAAGATTGTATTCAGCTCTATGTCCTCCAGTTAAAAGGATTGGTCTTTAAGCACATCATCATCATCATCATAGGCAGTCCCTCGAAACGAGGATGACTTGCTTCCATGCCAAAAAAAGATAAGTTCACAGGTGTTCCACTGAAGGACCTAATATTCCAGGTCCTGAACTACATCCTGAAGGGTGGAAGATGCCTATTTTTTTATGTGTGGTGGCCGTTGCACACCAGCCACCACATAGGCTTGACAGAGCTAGGTCTTGGTCCAGTGACAAGGATTACCCAAGACGACTGGAGACCAGCTCTGCTGCACGGACCTAGTGCGCACACATATGGCAGTGTGGGCTGGCCCGTGCTGCCACTGGGCCTCTGGCCCCGAGCTCACGCCTCTCCTGGGCCCCGAACACGTTCCTCCACAGTCTCTCGCCGCTCCTTCGCCCCGACCTCGCCGCTCCTGCTGTATTTGCCCACGCTCCAATCATCGACCTGGACCTTGCTGATGTCACTCTTCGCTGCCATCGCAACTCGGGCTGCTCCCTGGAGTAGCATGCCTCCACGCTGCTCCCAGGCAGCTGCTCGCCGCTCCTTTTATGGCCCCGGCCTGCCGCTAGTGTGTTCTCACGCAGGTCAGGGCCTCCACGCTGCATCACTTTAATCTCATCATCTACATCAAAGGCAGTCCCTCGGAATTGAGGAACACTTGATTCCACTCTTAGCGTGCGTTCTTAGGTGGCTGTGCAGTCCATACGAGAACCACAGTCTCTGTCAGGTGGGACAGACAGTGGTTGAAGGAAAGGGTGGGCGGGGAGTCTGGTTTGCCGCACGCTCCTTTCGCTGCCTGCGCTTGATTTCTGCATGCTTTCGCCGACAAGACTCGAGGAGCTCAGCGCCCTCCCAGATGTTCTTCCTCCACTTAGGGCGGTCTTTAGCCAGGGACTCCCAGGTGTTAGTAGGAATGTCGCACTTTATCAGGGATGCTTTGAGAGTGTCCTTGTAACGTTTCCGCTGCCCACCTTTGGCTCGTTTGTCACGGACGAGTTCCGAGTAGAGTGCTTGCTTTGGGAGTCTCGTGTCTGGCATGCGGACAATGTGGCCTGTCCAGCGGAGCTGATCAAGTGTGGTCAGTGCTTCATTGCTGGGGATGTTGGCCTGGACGAAGACACTAACGTTTGTGCGTGTGCCCTCCATGGGGATTTGTAGGATCTTGCAGAGATATCGTTGGTGGTATTTCTCCAGCGACTTGAGGTGTCTATTGCATCACTTTAATCTTATTGCATCACTGAGTCCCCTGTTTCTACCTTGCGAGGTTTTCTTTACATGTATGTAAAACAGTGTCTGTTTTTATTTAGGACTGGCAGCTTGGTGGCAAAAGTGATGTATTCCTGTGGGGAGGTGGACGTCATGGACAGCTGGCTGATGCTGGAAACAATGCTTTAGTACCAACACTTGCTCCATCTCTGACGCAAGCTCTGCAGGTGGAGTTATTTTCCTGAATTAGTCAGAAGCAACAAAAGAGCACTAAGTACAGTGCAACTTCAGTATCAAGCATAATGTTTTATGACTGCACCACATAGAAATAGAGATGTTCTAAATTACTGCTTGACTTTGCATGTAGAAGCTAGCTATGGGAAATCATTTTAACTGCAGTTGTTCTGATTTCTGGTGATAGTAAATCTTGTTTCAACTGGTAACGTTCCGTTTACTTCTATGTTGAATCGTAATTATTATGAGCATTTTAGTCAAAATCACAAATCTATTTGCACTAAGCTCAGAAAACTGTGAAAGATCTATGCACAGTTATGTGTGACAAAGTTTAAATATGTTTTTTTACTTGTCATTTATATAATTTTAGAATTTGACTCATGTCATTAGATCTGTCCTTTGTTTCCAACTAATGGAACTAATGTTCAAGCAAATTGCTTTCCTCTGTATTTAGCTTGGATACATCTCAATATTCCAGGCAAAATGTAGCTTTCAGTGTTTGCCCAATAACAGTACTTCCAAAATCTCTATTTATAGAGATGTATATGCCTTCAATTTAAAATAATAAAAATGCCATGATCGCCATTCACAGTTAAACCTTAGACAAATATTTACATTGAAAATGGTCAGGGGTTCTTGGAATACATCCAGGACTGTCTTCCTTGACCAGTATGTTTTATGTCCCTCCATGTTCTCGCCCCTCGTTCTCTCTACTTCCTCCAGCCCTAAAACCTTCTAAGATCTCCTCTAATTCTGGCTTCTCGTGCATCCCTGATTTTAATCGCTCCACTATTGGTAACTTGCCTTCAGCTGCCTAAGCCCTGAGCTCTGGAATTCCCTCCCTAAATCTCTCAGCCTCTTTACCCCTCCTTCTTTAAGATGTTCCATAAAACCTATCTCTTTGACCATCTGTCCATGTATCTCCTTATGTGCCTCGGTGTCAACTTTGTTTGATAACTCTCCTGTGAGAAGTGCCTTGGGATGTTTTACTACATTAAAGGCACTATATAAATGCAAGTTGTTGTCAGGCAAGGAAGGGAAAAAATGGCAGGTGAAACAATGGACCAATAGGGGGAGATATTTACTCAAAAGCATTTGACTATGATAAAGGTTAAATACATTCTCGGTACAATTAAAGGGGAGAGCGAAAGGCTAGGCTTTCAGGTTTAAATAGACATAGGGTAACTATAAAGATGATGGTAAAGAAGAAAATTACGAAAAAGATACAAAGTACAGAAGGGAAGCATAATATGGAATGAAATTAATGAGTACTTGGAGAAGCATGGGTTAATCAGATAGTTAGCATAGACGTATAAGGTCATGATATGCTTAACTAACTTATTTAATTTTTTTCAGGCAACCAAAAAGTAAGGAATGTGGTATTAAAGGAAAGTAACTGCATAGAGAAAGGTGGCTAGGGGACAGGGATAAATGGATGCCATTTGCAGGATTTGGGTAGTGGGATGCCGAAAGAATCTGCCGGAACTTTTTAGCATTTTCCATTTATGTTAATGATTTGGATTATATATGTGGAAAGAAAAAGATACTGACATTTACTGATGTCAAAGTATGAGGAAGACCACAAGATGACATAGGTTAACAGAGTCGACCCTAGAACAGTGAAAGGAAGTATACCCTAAGTGATAAGATACTGAACCGGGTGATGTACAGTGGAAAAACAGAGATCTCGGGTGCAAATACATAGATCTTATCGAAAGTATAGGGACAAATGCAATAAAAAAGCAAATTAGATTCTGAGACTTGTACATGGGACATTGAATATAAAAGCAAGGAAGTGATGTTGAACATAGCTTAGGCCACATTTGAAGTAGTTCATGCAGTTCTGCACACCTCATTATATAAAGGAAATTGGAGCCATGCAAGATTCACTAGAATGGTACCAAGAACGAGAGTTTATAGTTATGAAGAAAGACTTCAAAAAAGTTAGAGATTTTTTCACTGGAACAGAGGAAAGAAGGAACCGAGTGGCACTTTTCAAAATAATCCGAGCTATTGAGAGGGTAAATAGTGAATCAGTAATAAGGGAGGATAGACTGAAGAATTTTGCTAGATGATTAAAGGGGGAGGTTACAAATATATTCCACACAGGGGGTTATTAGAACATGTATGCTTTACCTCAGTTGGGTATAGAAACAGTGACTATAACATTATTTAAAATTGAATTAAATAAGCATTTGAAACAGAAGAATGTGAAAGGACCTGAGGAAAGGGCAAGGAAATAGGATTAGAGTTGGTCGTTGCAGGTGAAAAACAAACACCCTCTGAATGAAATCACTGCCTCTGCTCCACTTTCTATGATTCTGCATTCTTGCAATTATGTATGTATTTGTGGTAGAATACAAAATACTTTGTAATTTTCCATAATATATAAATTGTCACCACTTTCCAATCATGCTTATGACCTATCATATATTCAGCCTTGTATGTAAAACTAGTTACATGTATGTTTTTTGCCTTTCCTCATTTATTGAATCAATAGAATGGATCTGTTTTTCTTATTATTACTAACAAGTCACTTTATAGAGAGCATTAAGCGAGTGGCTAGGAGAGGTGACTGAAAGTTGGGTTTTCAGAAGATTTTTAAAGGAGGACAGAGCAATAGAGGTGCAGAGGGCAGCAGGAAGGGAATTCCAGAGAGTAGGTTCAAGGCAATTGAAAGCTGTCCCACAGATGGTAGGGTGATGCACAGGAGGACGGAGACCAGACCGAAGGGTGCAGAATGGATGCAAGGTTGCAGAGGTAGGATGCAGCGAGACTGTGGAATGATTTGTAAACAAGGACAGTGATTTTAAATTGGATGTATTGGGGAACAGGGGCCAAGGTAGGTTGGTGAGGACAAGGATGACGGGTGAGCAAGACTTCATGCAGGACAGGAGATGGGCAGCTACATTTGGACAAGCTGAAGTTTATATGTAATGGAAGACAATTGAGGAGAGCATTGAATAATCAAGTCTGGAGAGGAGAAAAGCATGAATAATAGCCTCGGCAATGTATTTGTGTAGGGGTAGAGGCAGGCAGAAGTAAGTAGTTTGGGAAATGGGAAGGATGTGGGGTATGAAGCTCGGATCTGAAACAAACATGGGAACCAAGGTTGCAAATTGTTTTGTTTAGCCTCAGCCAGTGGCCAGGCACGAATTGACATCAGTGACGTGGGAGCAGAGTTTGTGGCAGGAATTGAAACAATAGCTTTGGTCTTCCCAATGTTTAGTTGAAGGAATTTAGGATTTATCCAAGACTTGGCTCAACAGGCTAGCTTTTCTTTTGCTGTCCTGTTCCATATGCTGATTTCAGATACAACCATATTGTAGCTGATTCAAGTCTTTGTCATATCTACACAGAATGACTTCATACTTTTAATAATGTTATATAAAGTTAACATTGTGTAATGTAATAAAATAATTGTGTTTATATCGGCGTCTTGTTGTGACTAGGTGGTGTGTGGACAGAACTGTACCTTTCTCGTTCAGGCGAACGGGACAGTTGTAGCTTTTGGGGAAGGTAGCTATGGACGCTTGGGTCAAGGAAATTCTGATGACCTCCACACTCCTACTGTCATTGCAGCATTGCAAGGTAAGCATGTGCAGAGATGTAATCCCACAGTTGAATCCACTGTTTCATATTCCGTTGGTTTTTACAGTTAATTACTGAGAAATGTTTTTATATAAAATTTGGATTTATGTAAAGCTCTGACATGAATCACATGCAAAACAAGTGAAGAAATTAATGTGTGGTTCAGTGGAATGTAATCTCAGTTCCCCGCTGAGCTATTTTTATAGCTTTGTTTAATTTAGTAAGGTCTGTGTTGGTTCATCAGTAACCATGTGCATAATTTATATCAGTGTTACCATATGACATCTGTAATTTAGACCAGTGGAAACAGAAGCAGGCTGGCTATAACAAGCCATGTTCGCCAAAGATTGGTCACAAGTGGCATCTATATTAGATTATTGGACATACATACATTTACTGATGATCAGCTTTTTCATTTTTATTTCAAAAGAGAATATGAATTTGATGGTCAAAAGCTAACTGTAAAGTTTGGTAGTTATCAAATGTTTTCTGTAGTTTGGATTACAAAAAAAGTGCTGATGGTGGCCAGTTTTGTATTTTGTTGGATGACAGACCTTTGGCAAAGGAAGCAAGACTAAACAGGAAAGTGAAATTATCTATATACATGCAATGAAAGTCTTGTGTCTAATCTGCCTGTTATACTTCCAAGTGTCATACTTGAAAGTGCCACGCATGGAATGATAGGCAACTGACCAATGAGAGAGCACCATTTTTGAAAACAGAAAACCAGTTGTTTCCTGCTAGTTTCTTCTGACCTTGACAATCTGGCCTATCCCCAAAGGGCAAGAGCATAGGGTTTACAAGCAGTTGCTAATCAAGGGTGATTTTTTAATTTATTTGTTCATGGGATGTGGGCATCGCTGGCAAGGCCAGCATTTACTCAATGTCCTGGTGGCTATGTACGTGCATGTCACTTTTACCCAGGTTGTTATTATCTGTGAACCATGGGGCTGGTAGCGCTGTATTACTGCTCCAATCATGTAAGCAATTCAAATATATGATTTTTGCAGCAGTATGATTTGTCACTTCCATGCACAAGATAAAAAATTGTGTTACCTGGCAGTAAAGCAGTCACTTACGTTCTGATAATCTCTGAATTCCACAATATTATTCTCGTGATTTCATTGTAGGAGTAAGAATAATCCCTAGTAATCTGTAATTGATGGCACTAATCCACTTTGCTTCCAATTACAATAATTTATTAACTTTCCTGAAAAATTATAAATCACACCACTATTGGTTAGGTAAATTGTCTATAGGATAAATTAATTGGAACCTTCTTTTCAAAATAGACCATGAAAAACTGTACGGTAATGCCTAAGATGACAACATTTCAGTAACCCTTTAAAAGTTTAGTAACTTGATAATGAACCTGGTACACCAGTAAAATGACCTGAATAGTCTCAAAGTTTGCTTGATCGGCAGCCCATCCACCACCATAAACATCCTATCCCTCCACCTTCAATGCACCGTGGCTGCAGTATGTACTATCTAGAAGAAGCACTGCAGCAACTCACCAAGGCTTCTTCAACAGCACCTCCCAAAGCCACAACCTCCACCACCTAGAAGGACAAGATCTTATAAAGGGTTATGGGGAGGGGGCAGGGAAGTGGAGCTGAGTCCATGATCAGATCAGCCATGATTTTATTAAATGGCGGACCAGGCTCAAGGGGCCAAATGGCCTACTCCTGCTCCTAGTTCTTATGTTCTTATGACCGGTGCATGTGATCACCATCACCTCCAATGTCTCCTCTTAGTCGCACACCATCAAGACTTGGACATATATCGCCATTCCTTCATCGCCACTGGGCCAAAATCCTGGATCTCCCTAACTAACAGCACTATGGAGTGCCTTCACCACATGGGCTGCAGTGTTTCAAGAAAGCGGCTCACTGTCACCTTCTCGATGACAATTAGGGTATGCAATAAATGCTAGCTTTAATAGCAATGCCCATATCCCAAGAATGTCTTTTTTTTTAATTCAATCAGGAAAACGGAGGAAATTGGTTAGTCCACATTTGACTATTGTGCACAGTTCTGGGTTTCATATGACAGAAAGGTTATTAAAACTGGAGACAGAGTAGAAAATATTTACAAGGATATTACCAAAATTGAGAGAATGTAACTATCATGAAAACTTGAGCAGGCTGGGGCTTTTTTCGCTGGAAAAGAGAAGACTGAGAGGAGCCCTGATAGAGGATTTTAAAATTATGTAGGAGTTGACGTGGAGGAACTGTTTCCACTTGTTGGTGAGTCTCCATGATGTCCCCCCGACCCACAATCTCTCCCTCCCTCCCTCATCTTCATTCCCCGGCTGCAACCTCCTGCCATTATGAATCATTTCCGCCTGCCGGCCAGGCATTCATTCTAACCAGTTGTTGGGGGAGTTGGCCCAAAATTATTAAAGTGAGGCTCTGCCGTTAAGATTGGAAAGGCCTCATGTCCCCAGCCTTGCTGGGTTCTTCGCCCTCAACTGAGCTGCCCCACATTCTCCTCACCTCCATTTAATATCGCACCGCAACACAAACTGCATACATTTGCCATCAATTCCATTCCCCATCCTGGCCACTATCTCTGGCTGAACCAGACTATGCAGCCTCAGCATCCTATTGGAGCAAGAGTGGAACTTCCCATATCCTCTCCATCACAAAGATTGCCTACTTCCAGTTTTGTTTCCTCAACCAATATGCTGCTCATCCATGCCTTTTGTCACATCCGGACTCAACTATTCTAATACACCTCAAACAAAACTATGCTGACAGCTTAAGAATAAGGGGTCACCCATTTAGAACTGAGATGAGGAGTTTCTTCTCTTAGAGGGTCGTAAATCTGTGGAGCTCTTGGCTCCTGAGAGCTGTGGAGGCTGGGTCATTGAATATATTTAAGATGGAGGTAGACAGATATTTCATCGATAACGTAGTGAAGGGTTATGGGTAGCAGGCAGGGAAGTGGAGCTGAGCCCAAGATCAGATCAGCCATGATCTTATTAAATGCGGAGTAGGCTTGAGGTACCAAATGGCCTACTCCTGCTCCTATTTCTTATGCTCTTATGTTATGTTCCAGTATCATATTCTGCACTGTGTCCCGCTCACCCATCACCCCTGTGCTTGCATTGGGTCCAGGTTTCCCAGCTGCCTCACATTTAAAATTCTCAACCACTTGTTCAACTCCTTTCATAGCCCTGTCCTCCATACTTCTGCAACCTTCTCTAGCCCTTCAACTCTGCTCCCAGAACTCTCCATTTCTTGACTCTGGCTTGTTGTACATGCCCCCTCCTTTCACCTGACCATTGGCAATCTTGCTTTTAGTCATCTAGGCCCCACCCTCTGGAATTCCATTCTTAAACCCCTCCCTCCTCTCCTTTAAAGACAATCCTTAAAACCCCACTCTTTGACCAAGCTTTTAGTCATACCTCCTAATACTTACATCTTTGACACTGTCCATTTTTTAAAATAACCTCTGTGCAGCTCCTTGAGATGTTTTTTTTACATTAATGGCACCATATAAATGTACATTTTTATATTGAACAATCACTATAAACGGTCAGGATAAATAATAGTACGTATACATTCCCAATGATGAAGTTCATATAAATTAACTAGGAAAATGTGTGAAGCCTCCATGGAACTTTTAACCATTATGTCCTGATCCTCGATTAACAGCTAAACAGAACCAATGATAATTCACAAATATGGCAGTGTATAATTTCTTTATTTGATAAAGCTACATTCCAAAGCTGTGCCTGCGGCTGATATTTGCAAATTTTGAGACATGCTTATTTTCCATGGTGTAACTGTGACAAAAGGAAGCATTTTTATCCAATGATGCATCAATGTAGTGGCTTCATTCTTTCTGTCATGATGCATATGGAGTTAAAAACCAAGGGGGACGGAATTGCCCCATTTTGCAACGCCCGTTAAGCGCCTCGGGGGGTGGGCCTCTAATGGGGTGCAAAACACTTCGCGCGGGAGGGTGCTACTGGCTCCCTCGAAATTGCGCGGGAGTTAGCAGAGGTGCTGACATGATAGCGCTCCGGGCCGTCGCGCAACAGGTGATTACATCACCGCCGCGTGCGACAGATCCTTAGCACCCCGCACCAACTCCTTTCTGCCCCACGGCAGATAATGCCCTGCGAGGCTGCCGCGAGCGGAGTCAGCAAACCAGGCCGACATCGCTCGTGGGGCGGAAGTGAAAGGGGAGGTCGGGGGCACCCCGAGCCACCATCTTGCCGACTCACCGGTCAGCCCGACTTCTTTGCCCCTTGAATGGTTCGGGCCGCCATCATGCAGCCCAGCACTCCGTTTTGGGTGCCGGGCTGCAGCCTTGGCACCACGCTGCCCTGGTGGCGCTGAACTGCGTCAGCGCTACGTGGAACATCCGCATAGCGCTACCGATCATGGCCCAGCATCATCCCGAGATACACCCCAAGAGGAAGTGGAGCATGCGAGATTGTGCTCCACTTCCTCTGAGGGCCAGTAACCGCAGTTTCTGGCTGGGGCAGGACTTCCAAGCCGAGCGCCGGTTACCGATCCCATTTTCCGCTGGAGAATTTCTCTCTCCAGGTTCATTCACAGAAAATAGCCCAGATTGTTTTGATGCAAAAAAACTGCAGAAAATAGAACTTCTGGTTAGCTAAGCATCCAAAGGACAAATACATTTAATTCGAATGCAAACATCTTGTGGGTTTTGTTTGTGTATAAGTTTCATTGGCAACTCTTTCTTTTTAATCGACATATATTTAAATTTTCTTTCTCCTGGTCAAATTTTTGAAAGTTTTTCTCGACCTAGCTTGTCCAAAGCCATCAATAGGGAAGGTGCGAGGGAGCGCAGGGGAATCCCGTCAAGACTGGGGAGATTGGCTAAAATGTTCTCATTGAGAGCCTCAAAAAATTCAGCCAAGGTTAATATTCAGGGACCTTGGCCGTGATTCTAATTGCCTTCACCTGGCGGAAACCAACTGAAGGGTGCAGTTAAAATAATGGGACTCTGTTACCCTCACCGATCCTGTTTCCATTCCAGCGCGTCCCCATACTAACCTCTTTTGAGCAGGCGAGCAGGACAGCTGCAGGAAGCAAGCGGGGTCCTGTTTTAAATTTGAATCCGATGATGCAATTTCAAGCCGAGGCTTGAGTGGAGGATTTGGGGGGGGGGGGCGGGGGGGGGCAAGGGGTAGCAGTGTTGGCCTCCCTGTCAGGCAAAACCTGCCAGGAGCTGGATCTTGGGGCCAGAAAAGGCCCAGAAGGTAAATTTTCAATTTACTTTTCAGGAGGGACTGGGGTGCTCCTCCAGGCCTCACAAGGAAGCCTTGGTTCTCCCTTGCCCAACCCCCCACCGCTCCCGATCACTGAAAGTTCTTCCTGCTGATCATGGCAAGACCTCCCACTAACTACTGGCGACTGTACCCATGGGTCCCCAGCTGCGGCCTCCTGCTGCTTGTTTGTGTGCCTGTCTGCCGAACTAGCTATCAATTTGGCTGGCTGTCAGGCAGGAGATTGCAGCATTATATTTAAATGGGGCCCTTTCGTTAAAATCAGCAAGGCCCCCACATCCCCAGCCTTGACGGGTATTCCGCGTGCTCCCCAACACCCTCCCCATTAATATCCGGGCCGATTTACATTGCAGTTTAGAACAGCAGATGTGACTTTTGTTTTCTGTCTTCTAAAAAGAGATAGTTAGCCAGTAACTACTACTAATCTACTGTGCATCATTCTTTCCGTTCACATCCATTTACTGTTTAATAAATATGTTGGCAGTTTATAGCCTAGGTCGCGGTCTGGTGAACTGCTTATTCTACTGCCTTCTAAAGTCAAGGATGATCTAATTAGTAAGTTGAAATACAGTAATCTGGGTTTTCTGTTTAAAGCTTGTTGTAAATGAGTTGATTTTGGCACCTTCTGGGCCACAGGAAGTGAGGGTTGAATCACTGAAACTAGAAAATGTGAAAATAAATACTGGAATAGTGTCAAATTCTATTTCTGAATTTGTTATAAAATAGAATTGGAGAAATACATGGAATCATAATGCATATTATGTTTCTAAGTGTTTGAATAAACATTCTAATGTACAATTTTTTAATTTAATGTGCAAAACATTTTACTTTGTGCCTAATTACATTTATGGATATATAAGAACATAAGAAATGGGAGCAGGAGTAGGCCACCTGGCCCCTGTTGAGTCTGCTCCACCATTTAATAAGATCATGGCTGATCTGATCGTGGACTCAGCTCCACTTCTCTGCCCGCTCCCCATAACCCTTTATTCCCTTATCGCTCAAAAATCTGTCTCTCCCCGCCTTAAATATATTCAATGACCCAGCCTCCACAGCTCTCTGGGGCAGAGAATTACATAGATTTACAACCCTTTGAGAGAAGAAATTCCTCCTCATTTCAGTTTTAAATGGGCGGCCCCTTATTCTAGAAACATAGAAACATAGAAAATAGGTGCAGGAGCAGGCCATTCAGCCCTTCTAGCCTGCACCGCCATTCAACGAGTTCATGGCTGAACATGAAACTAAAACTTCTGAGACTATGTCCCCTAGTTTTAGTTTCCCCTATGAATGGCAATATCCTCTCTGCATCCATCTTGTCGAGCCCCCTCATTATCTTATGTTTCGATAAGATCACCTCTCATTCTTCTGAGGTGATCTTATCAACCTATCCAACTTACTCAACCTATCTTCATAAGTCAACCCCCTCATCTCTGGAATCAACCTCGTGTACCTTCTCTGAACTGCCTCCAATGCAAATATATCCTTTCTTAAATACGGAGAGCAAAACTGTATGCAATACTCCAGGTGTGGCCTCACCAATACCCTGTACAGTTGTAGCAGGACTTTGCTGCTTTTATACTCTATCCCCCTTGCAATAAAGGCCAACATTCCATTTGCCTTCCTGATTACTTGCTGTACCTGCATACTCATCTTTTTGTGTTTCGTGCACAAGGACCTGCAGGTCCCTCTGTACTGCAGCACTTTGCAATTTTTCTCCATTTAAATTATAATTTGCTTTTCTCTTATTTCTGCCAAGGTGGATAACCTCACATTTTCCCGCGTCATACTCTTATCTGCCAAATTTTTGCCCACTCACTTAGCCTGTCTATATCCCTTTGCAGATTTTTTTGTGTCCTCACAATTTGCTTTCCCACCCATCTTTGTATCATCAGTAAACTTGGCTGGATTATACTCGGTCCCTTCATCAAGTCATATTGTTTCAGAGCAGTTGGCATCTGATATTTCCTGATGCCTTCTTGCTTTTGTTTCCAGCGATGCCCTTCATCATTCTGTTTCTTTCCCAGGTTATGTTGTGACACGGTTAGTCACTTCATGTGGATCAGATGGTCATTCTATGGCTCTAACTGAGAGTGGGGAAGTTTTCAGCTGGGGAGATGGTGACTATGGAAAGCTCGGGCATGGAAACAGTGAAAGACAACGCAGACCTCGGCAAATCGAGGCACTGCAGGGAGAGGACATAGTGCAGGTATACACACTATTTCACTCGCCATGAAAAGAAGGAAGTAACTTTATTTTTTACTTTTTCTCTTTTTTCAGGTCCTGTCATCAGTTGTTGTCTGTGGTTGAGAGGGAGGGGTGCAGACCTACTATTAATGCATGTGTGGCCTGGAATAACTTCCCTCGAGTTTCTCTTCCACCCCACTCCACAAAGTGGAAATATCTGGTTTTTCCACAACAGCACAGCTGAGATAACACAGTTCATTTTGTGAGAATTGTAAAAATGTCTTAACCCTACATGCAACAATGCATGACATTCCAGCCCATTATCCATCAGACTGATTAAACTTTTTGCAGACTTTGAAATAGAACAGTGTTTCAAGAAATATTTTCAATTATGTTCTTCCCAAAAAATTGAACTAAATGGTGTTTCCTTCTTTTTGGCTAGCTCTCTTGTGGATTTAAACATTCAGCAGTGGTAACTGTTGATGGAAAACTCTTTACATTCGGGAGTGGAGATTATGGACGGTTAGGTCTCAGGAGCACATCTAACAAAATGCTGCCTGAAAAGGTGACTGCACTGGAGGACTACTCAATAGGACAGGTACTTATATCTGCAATTTATTTGATCTATAAAATGAATACAAAGTCTACATGCATAGTATTACTCAGATCAGGAAGAAGTGCTTTGTTCTTAAATCTTGCGATGGAGACTGTGATGCACAGGTTACTGTGCACTGCTTGTCGAGTAGAGACATTTATCCTGCTTTCAGTCATGTAAGTTGAATATTGATCACTTGTTTCTGCAACATGACTGCAATAGTTGATACTATGATATGCTCTGGAATTTGCTCCTTTAACTCCTCAGTCCTTCCACCCTCCTTCCATTTTAAGATCCTCCTTAAAACCCACCTTTCTTACCAAGCTTTTGGTCAGCCCATCCAATAGCGCCCATTTTTTCCTTCAACTTCTTTGAACGTCTTGGGGAATTTTTATCTATTTTAAATGCACATAAATGCATGTTGCAATGGTTCTAATAGTAAAGAAAGAATGTTATAGCGCCTTTCACAATCTCAGAAATTCCCACGGCTCTTCACAGCCAATTAAGTATTTTTAAGTGTAGGGAAATGCGGCATTCCAAAGGTTTTTTTATTACTTGTTCATGGGATGTGGGCGTTGCTGGCAAGGCCAGTATTTATTGCCCATCACTAATTGCCCTTGAGAAGGTGGTGATGCGTCGCCTTCTTGAACCGCTGCAGTCTGTGAATATACTTTTTGTAGCAGTTTGGTACAACTGAGTGACTTTCTAGGCCATTTCAGAGGGAAGTTAAGAGTCAACCACATTGCTGTGGGACTGGAGTCGCATATATGCCAGACCAGTGAAGGATGGCAGATTCTCTTAGGCCTCACATGTCAGCCTAGATTTATGTGCTCAATTCTCTGGAGCATGGCTTGAACCCATGACCTTCTGATGTGAAACTGCTACCAGTGAGCCAAAACTGACACCAAGTAGTAGCCATGAAACCAGGCATCGTTCAATTCCATTTGCACAGCCTGGGGCTTAGCTAAGACAGATGCATGGGAGCCTCATGGCCCATTTCAACAGGTAGCCGTTCCACTTAGGATAGTCCCTTTAATTAGGACTGGGTGGGCAGAATACCCCTATCTCATAGCCTCAAAAGGGAAGGTTTGTTCTTTTTCTCTCTCACTGGTGTAAAGAGAAGAGAATGCACATAGTGCTGGTATATGGAGCAAGGATTCTCTGTTATGATCCACAGGTCATGGCATCATTTAACTAGATAAAAGATGGGATCTGGATTATAGGGGGAGGTTAGTCCACTTGTGGTAGTAACTGCTGAATCTGAGCCCGAGAGATAAGAACAAAAGAAATAGGAGCAGGAGTAGGCCATACGGCCCCTCAAGCCTGCTCCGCCATTTAATACGATCATGGCTGATCCGATCATGGACTCGAGTCCACTTCCCTGCCCGCTCTTCATAACCCCTATTCCCTTATCGTTTAAGAAACTGTCTATTTCTGTCTTTAAATTTATTCAATGTCCCAGCTTCCAGGCAGCAAATTCCACAGATCCACAGCCCTCTGAGAGAAGAAATTTCTGTTCATCTCAGTTTTAAATGGGCGGCCCCTTATTCTAAGATTCTACCCTCTAGTTCTAGTCTCCCCTATCAGTGGAAACATCCTCTCTGCATCTACCTTGTCAAGCCCCCTCATAATCTTATACGTTTTGATAAGATCACCTCTCATTCTTCTGAATTCCAATGAGTAGAGGCCCAACCTACTCAACCTTTCCTCATAAGTCAACCCCCTCATCTCTGGAATCAACCTAGTGAACCTTCTCCACAGCAAGTGTATCCTTTCGTAAATATGGAAACCAAAACTGCACGCAGTATTTCAGGTGTGGCCTCACCAATATCCTGTACAACTGTAGCAAGACTTCCCTGCTTTTATACTCCATCCCCTTTACTGTTATGTTCAGAATAACTCCACAAGACTGTATTGTAAGCTCAAACTGTTGTGACCTTGGTATCTTTAATGTGATTCCAGAGTGAGGAAGCAGCATGATAGATTACCTTTTATACCTGCTTGCCCAGGATGCACAGGTGACCTTTCGGCCTCCCACAGATGTGCCCCCTGGTGGCAAGTCTTGCATATTGGTGAGGTTTACATACATAACATCACTTCCCCCCCCCCCCCCCCCCCCAAAGTCTTATGTACAAGTTATTTGCAAGTTGAGGCGATCTGGCGCTCTGCGTCCCGGGTCGATCGCCTGAGTTGAAGTCCTGGCATGGGTGAGTTGGTCGGATCATTGCTGCACGGCCGCGCGGCTGATCTGATCGGACTGTCGAGCATGGTGGGTTCATGCTCGTGGTTGACAGCGAGGTCGATTGTGTTAGTGGGTCGCTGGGGGCCAGGTCCTTTCACATTGGTTCCTGGTTATCTATAATTCGCAGTTTGGTCTGGTCCAAATGCTTTCTTCTTTTGCCCATTACGGTTTCACAATGAACACTCCATTTTTTATCACGAACACTCCATTCCCCTCTTTGGCTACTAAAGTGCTAGCAGCCCATCTGGGGCCATGAACGTGGTCTACATTATTTATTCTGATGTCACGTGGAGGAGCCGTACGATCATGGTACATTCTCTGCTGATAGCATACGGAAGGCTCAGTTCTGAGTGATTCTGTCCGGTGACTGCGTAGCACCCAGGATAGCCGGGTCTGTAGGGAGTCTACCGTGACACATGTGGTGCTTGGCTTTATGATTTGGGCTGCCCACTCTGGACTATTGTTGCTGACCCTAAGATCTGGCAAGCCAAGGATGGCCGATCTGGCCTTGAGACTTTCAGTAGTGGGGGGGGGGTGCGGGGTGCATGGTCCCCGTGGATCCTGGGCCATGGTATGGAGGCCCCGGACCATCGACTGTGTGTAGCCTCCCTGCCTTTCTTTGCAACGTTGAAGGGTTGCCACATAGTGGGGCAATCTGATGGGATGAGCATTTCGTCTTTGCGACGGATAAGCTGCAACATCCCGTCTAGCATTTCTTCGTTAGCAGGCGGTAACGTGGGATCCTGACTGGTCCAGGTCCTAAACTGGGGAGCCGTTACAGTTGACCTCTCGCTCTCTAGTAACGTAGGATCCTGGCTGGTCCAGTTCCTAAACTGGGGAGCCGTTATGGTTGACCCCTCTCTCTCTAGCACTTCTATAACAACGAGTAGGTCTGTGGGCTGTGCCGTTTTCACCCCGGTGGTGGGCAACGGTAGCCAACTGAGGGCATCAGCGCCGTTCTCAGTGCCTGGCCCGTGGCGGATCATGTTACAGTGCACAGACAGTGTTAGACATATTCGAAACAAAGCATTGATGATGGTGCTTCTGCTCTCCAAAAACTGTGAGATTGGCAGCTTGTCTGACTCGAGCAAATATTGAGACACTCTTTGGTACGTCTCTTTTGTCCTGTGAACACAGGCTACAGCCTTGGATAACTGATTGGATACATGTACAACCGGTTGGGGCTCGCCCGCTACTTTGGCTTGCTGTACAACACGTCCGACCCCGTGTGATAACACATCACTTGCTACAAGTACTTTGTCAGATACATATACAACCGGTTGGTGTTCGCCCGCTACTTTGGCTTGTTGTAAGGTACCCCCAACCCCATATGATAATGCATCATTAGCCGCAAAAGAACGCTCACATGGGTTACACAGAGCAAACAACTTATTGGAACATGGTGGCTTCCTGACCTTCTCAGCGGCCGCCCCTTTACCTTTGCCCCAAGCCCAGTCTTCTTCCTTGCTGGGCAACACGTGCCTCTGTTTCGTTGTGGCGACATCCCGTGGTCTGGACGCACTCTCGTCCCGCGGTCTGGACGCACTCTCGTCCCGTGGTCTGGACGCACTCTCGTCCCTTGGTCTGGCCGCACTTTCGTCCCTTGATCTGGACGCACTCTCGTCCCGTGGTCTGGACGCAATTCGTTCTGTGGTCTGGACGCACTCTCGTCCATGTCCATGATGCCGACTGCCGCGATCTTCCTCCAGGGTTTTTGCCTCTGGCGTCAGGAAGACGCATTCGGATTATTTCGGCCGGAGTCCCACTCTGCTTGGCCGACCTGGAGCCTCTTCCATTGTCGCGAAGAGGTCGTTGGCTTTGGGTGGTGGGTACCGTGCCTTACCGCTGCTCAGTTGAACTTTATCTCTTCATGGTCGTGATGAGCAGCCTGTGCCTTGGGGATCTGCAAATGGATCTGCACTTCGATGCCTGGTTCAGCTGAAGATGGAGGCTTGCTCAGCCTTTGAGCAAGGGACACGTCATTTGCCGGAGAAGGTACACGGAGGTCTTCTCAGTTCCATCGAATCTTCCCCATCCACCGTCTACCAAGCAGCATTGGTCCATCACCTGAAACAATCCACAGTGGTAAATCGTGCATCTCTCCCTCATGGGATACTCTTATGTCCGCACTACCAATAACTGGTATCAGCTCCTTGATGTAGGTGCACAGCTTTGCCTGAATCGGGATCAGCTTGGGTCGTTGTACTCTGTGACCCCACAGCCTCTCGAATGCCTTCTGGCTCATTATTGATTGACTCGCACCCGTGTTCAATTCCATGGAGACTGGAGTGCCGTTGAGTTCAATTTTTAACATTATCGGAAGGCTTTTTGGTGGTGAAGGTGTGTATCCCATATACTTCCTCTTCGTCCTCAGGTTGAGTTGCCTCTCCTGCTCGTTCAGCATGATCCTCGCTGGATCGGTCATCCTCTCCTGACTCTGCCACGTGGTGAGTCACAGGTCGTTTGCACATTCGCTGGAAGTGTCCCATTGTTCCACAGCCCTTGCACACATAGTGCTTGAATCGATATTGATAGGCTCTATGACTGCCCCCGCAGTGCCAACATGGTGTTAATGGATACGCATTCACGCCCCACGGTGGACTCTGAGTCACCCTAGGCCTAGGTCTGGCCTCTGCGGTCGTGTAGGCCCTGCCTGCGGATAGCATTATTTTATGCACAGTACTTGCCAGTGAGCTTCGATTCTGTGACGATATCTGTTTCGTGTTGTCACTCGTGGATATGAAAGCCTGGGCTATTGTGATGGCCTTGCTCAGATCCAGGGATTCGGCAGACAGCAGTTTGCGAAGAATGACCTCGTGGCCGATTCCAAGCACGAAAAAGTCCCACAACATTTCCCCCAAAGATCCGGCAAATTCGCACTGTCCCGCAAGGCGTCTTAGGTCGGCGACAAAGCTCGCCACATTCTGGTCCTCGAAGCGATGGTGCGTGTAAAAGCGATACCTGGCCATTAAGATGCTCTCCTTCGGCTTGAGGTGTTCCCGAACCAGCGTGTACAGCTCTGTGTAAGTCTTGTCCGGTGCCAGCAGGTTTTTGAGGAGGCCATATATCGAAGACCCACATACGGTGAGGAGAATCGCCCTGCGCTTGACCGCTGTCTCAGCCTTGTCCAGTTCATTGGCCGCGAAGTACTGGTCGAGATGTTCAACGAAGGCTTCCCAATCATCACCCTCAACAAATCTGACACGAATACCAATGGCAGCCATTACCGCGTGAAAGTTTGTGATCCGTTACTCGTCGCCAATTGTTATGTTCAGAATAACTCCACAAGACTGTATTGTAAGCTCAAACTGTTGTGACCGTGGTCTCTTTAATGTGATGCCAGAGTGAGGAAGCAGCATGATAGATTACCTTTTATACCTGCTTGCCCAGGGTGCATCGGTGACCCTTAGGTCTCCCACAGGTGTGCCCCCTGATGGCAAGTCTTACATATTGGTGAGGTTTACATACATACATAACATTTACAATAAAGGCTAAGATTCCATTGGCCTTCCTGATCACTTGCTGTACCTGCATGCTAACCTTTTGTGTTTCATGCATAAGTACCCCCAGGTCCCGCTGTACTGCAGCACTTTGCAATCTTTCTCCATTTAAATAATAACTTGCTCTTTGATTTTTTTTCTGCCAAAGTGCATGACCTCATACTTTCCAACATTATACTCCATCTGCCAAATTTTTGCCCACTCACTTAGCCTTTCTATGTCCTTTTGCAGATTTTCTGTGTCCTCCTCACACATTGCTTTTCCTCCCATCTTTGTATTGTCGGCAAACTTGGCTACGTTACACTCAGTCCCTTCATCCAAGTCATTAATATAGATTGTAAATAGTTGGGGTCCCAGCACCGATCCCTGTGGCACCCCACTAGTCACTGTTTGCCAACTGGAAAATGACCCATTTATCCCGACTCTGTTTTCTGTTAGTTAGCCAATCCTCTATCCATGCTAATATATTACCCCCAAGCCCGTGAACTTTTATCTTGTGCAATAACCTTTTATGTGACACCTTATCGATTGCCTTCTGGAAATCCAAATACACCACATCCACTGGTTCCTCCTCATCCACCCTGCTCGTTACATCCCCTCAAAGAACTCCAGCAAATTTTTCAAACATGATTTCCCTTTCATAAAACGATGTTAACTCTGCTTGATTGAATTATGCTTTTTCAAATGTCCCGCTACTGCTTCCTTAATAATGGACTCCAGCATTTTCCCAATGACAGATGTTAGGTTAATTGGTCTATAGTTTCCTGTTTTTTGTCTGCCTCCTATTTTAAATAGGGGCATTACATTTGCAGTTTTCCAATCCGTTGGGGCCTCCTCAGAATCCAGGGAATTTTGGTAGATTGCAACCAATGCATCCACTATCTCTGCAGCCACCTCACTCAAGACCCTAGGATGTAAGCCATGCTAGCTTAAAGCCTACTTCTTTGACCAAACTTTTGGTCATCTGCTGTCATTTCTTGTGTGGCTCGGTGTCAAATTTAGTCTTATTACACCCCTGTAAAGCACCTTGGGACGTTTTACTATCTTAAAGGCGCTATATAAATGCAAACCATACAGTTTCTTCTCTGTCTCTCTTTAAAACATCAGCCTTGGTCAGACCCCATCTGGAGTATTGTGTTCAGTTCTGGGCACCACACCTCGGGTGACCTTATCTAATATCCTATGTTTCTAGAGGGGATGCAGTGCACATTCACTAAAATTATACCGGGGCTTAAATGGTTAAATTGAGGACAGGTTAAATTGAGGACAGGTCACATAAACGTGGCTTGTATTCCCTTGAGTTTAGGAGATAGCAAGGTGATCTAATTGAGGCGTTTAAAATGATAAAATGACTTGATAAAGCAGAGCAGCTATTTCCTCTGATGGGAGAATCCAGAACAAAGTGCCACCATCTTAAAATTAGAGCTAGACTATTTAGGAGTGAAACATAGAAACATAGAAAATAGGTGCAGGAGTAGGCCATTCAGCCCTTCGAGCCTGCACCACCATTCAATAAGATCATGGCTGATCATTCCCTCAGTACCCCTTTCCTACTTTCTCTCCATACCACTTGATCCCTTTAGTCGTAAGGGCCATATCTAACTCCCTCTTGAATATATCCAGTGAATTGGCATCAACAACTCTCTGCGGCAGGGAATTCCACAGGTTAACAACTCTCTGAGTGAAGAAGTTTCTCCTCATCTCAGTCCTAAATGGCCTATCCCTTATCCTAAGACTGTGTCCCCTGGTTCTGGACTTCCCCAACATCGGGAACATTCTTCCCGCATCTAACCTGTCCAGTCCCGTCAGAATCTTATATGTTTCTATTAGATCCCCTCTCATCCTTCTAAACTCCAGTGTATAAAGGCCCAGTTGATCCAGTCTCTCCTCATATGTCAGACCAGCCATCCCGGGAATCAGTCTGGTGAACCTTCGCTGCACTCCCTCAATAGCAAGAACGTCCTTCCTCAGATTAGGAGACCAAAACTGCACACAATATTCCAGGTGCGGCCTTACCAAGGCCCTATACAACTGCAGTAAGACCTCCCTGCTCCTAAACTCAAATCCCCGAGCTATGAAGACCAATATACCATTTGCTGCCTTCACCGCCTGCTGTACCTGCATGCCAACTTTCAATGACTGATGTACCATGGCACCCAGGTCTCGTTGCACCTCCCCTTTATCTAATCTGCCACCATTCAGATAATATTCTGCCTTTGTGTTTTTGCTCCCAGAGTGGATAACCTCACATTTATCCACATTATACTGCATCTGCAATGCATTTGCCCACTCACCTAACCTGTCCAAGTCACCCTGCAGCTTCTTAGCATCCTCCTCACAGCTCACACCGCCACCCTGTTTAGTGTCATCTGCAAACTTGGAGATACTACACTCAATTCCTTCATCTAAATCATTAATGTATATAGTAAAGAGCTGGGGTCCCAGCACTGAGCCCTGCGGCACTCCACTAGTCACTGCCTGCCATTCTGAAAAGGACTCGTTTATCCCAACTCTCTGCTTCCTGTCTGCCAACCAGTTCTCTGTCCACATCAGTACATTACCCCCAATACCATGTGCTTTGATTTTGCACACCAATCTCTTGTGTGGGTCCTTGTCAAAAGCCTTTTGAAAGTCCAAATACACCACATCCCTTGTCCACTCTACTAGTTACATCCTCAAAAAATTCCAGAAGATTTGTCAAGCATGATTTCCCCTTCATAAATCCATGTTGACTTTGACCGATCCTGTCACTGCTTTCCAAATGCGCTGTTATTTCATCTTTAATAATTGATTCCAACATTTTCCCCACTACTGATGTCAGGCTAACTGGTCTATAATTATCCGGTTTCTCTCCCTCCTTTTTTATAAAGTGGTGTTAAATTAGCTACCCTCCAGTCCATAGGAACTGATCCAGAGTCTGTTAGATCACCAATGCATCCACTATTTCTAGGGCCATTTCCTTAAGTACTCTGGGATGCAGACTATCAGGCTCCGGGGATTTATCGGCCTTCAATCCCATCAATTTCCCTGACACAATTTCCTGCCCAATAAGGATATCCTTTAGTTCCTCCTTCTCACTCGACCCTCGGTCCCCTAGTACTTCCGGAAGGTTATTTGGTTCTATCTTCACGAAGGAAGAAACAAAGTAATTGTTCAACTGGTCTGCCATTTCTTTGTTCCCCATTATAAATTCACATGAATCTGACTGCAAGGGACCTACGTTTGTCTTCACTAATCTTTTTCTCTTCACATATCTATAGAAGCTTTTGCAGTCAGTTTTTATGTTCCCGGCAAACTTCCTCTCAAACTCTATTTTCCCCCTCCTAATTAAACTCTTTGTCCTCCTCTGCTGAATTCTAAATTTCTCCCAATCCTCAGGTTTGCTGCTTTTTCTGGCCAATTTATATGCCTCTTCCTTGGATTTAACACTATTCTTAATTTCCCTTGTTAGCCACGGTTGAGCCACCTTCCCCGTTTTATTTTTATGCCAGACAGGGATGTACAATTGCTGAAGTTCATCCATGTGATCTTTAAATGTTTGCCATTGCTTATCCACCGTCAACCCTTTAAGTATCATATGCCAGTTCTATTCTAGACAATTCACGCCTCAAATCATTGAAGTTACCTTTCCTTAAGTTCAGGTCCCTAGTTTCTGAATTAACTGTGTCACTCTCCATCTTAATAAAGAATTCTACCATATTATGGTCACTCTTCCCCAAGGGGCCTCGCACAACAAGATTGCTAATTAGTCCTTTCTTATTACACATCACCCAGTCTAGGATGGCCAGCTCTCTAGTTGGTTCCTTGACATATTGGTCCAGAAAACCATCCCTAAAACTTTCCAGGAAATCATCCTCCAGGCATTGCTACCAGTTTGGTTAGCCCAATCAATATGTAGTTTAAAGTCACCCATGATAACTGCTGTACCTTTATTGCACGCATCCCTTATTTCTTGTTTGATGCTGTCCCCAACCTCACTATTACTGTTTGGTGGTCTGTACACAACTCCCGCTAGCGTTTTCTGACCTTTGGTATTCCATAGCTCTACCCATACCGATTCCACATCATCCAGGCTAATGTCCTTCCTTACTATTGCATTAATTTCCTCTTTAACCAGCAATGCCACCCCGCCTCCTTTTCCTTTCTGCCTATCCTTCCTAAATGTTGAATACCCCTGGATGTTGAGTTCCCAACCTTGGTCACCCTGGAGCCATGTCTCCGTGATGCCAATTGCATCATAACCGTTAACTGCTATCTGCGCAGTTAAGTTGTCCACCTTATTCCGAATACTCCTCGCATTGAGGCAAAGAGCCTTCAGGCTTGTCTTTCTAACACACTTTGCCCCTTTAGAATTCTGCTGTAATGTAGCCCTTTTTGATTTTTGCCTTAGGTTTATCTGCCCTCCACTTTTACTTTTCTTCTTTCTATCTTTTGCTTCTGCCCCCATTCTACTTCCCTCTGTCTCCCTGCATAGGTTCCTATCCGCCTGCCATATTAGTTTAACTCCACCCCAACAGCACTAGCAAACACTCCCCCTAGGACATTGGTTACGGTCCTGCCTAGGTGCAGACCTTCTGGTTTGTACTGGTCCCACCTCCCCCAGAACCGGTTCCAATGTCCCAGGAATTTGAATCCCTCCCTTCTGTACCACTCCTCAAGCCACATATTCATCTGAGCTATCCTGCGATTCCTACTCTGACTCGCACGTGGCACTGGTTGCAATCCTGAGATTACTACTTTTGAGGTCCTATTTTTTAATTTAGCTCCTAGCTCCTTAAATTCGTCTCGTAGGACCTCATCCTGTCTTTTTACCTATATCGTTGGTACCTATATGCACCACAACAACTGGCTGTTTACCCTCCCTTTTCAAAATGCCCTGCAGCTGCTCCGAGACATCCTTGACCCTTGCACCAGGGAGGCAACATACCATCCTGGAGTCTCGGTTGCGGCAGCAGAAACGCCTATCTATTCCCCTTACAATAGAATCCCCTATCACTATAGCTCTCCCACTCTTTTTCCTGTCCTCCTGTGCAGCAGAGCCACCTACGGTGCCATGAATTTGGGCTGCTGCTGCTCTCCCCTGATGAGTCATCCCCCTCAACAGTACCCAAAGTGGTGTATCTATTTTGCAGGGGGATGACCGCAGGGATGTCCGCAGAGAAATTAGGAAACATTTTTTCACACAGAAGGTAGTGGAAATGTGGAGTTCTCTCACCAGAAGGCTGTGGATGCAGAGTCAATTGAAATTTTCATATCTAAGATTGACAGATTTTTATTAGATAAGGTCATCAAGGGATTTGGAGAAAAGGACAGAAGATGCCTAATTTGCAGTTATGGGGAAAAAGCTGGAATGTAGAACCTAATTGGATAGATCTTTCAAAGACCAGCACAGGCACAGCAGGCCGAATGGCCTCCTTCTGTGCTGTAAAATTGATTCTTTTCAATGATTCTAAAGGCAGGTAAACAGAGGTAAAAATCAGCCATGCTCTAATTAAGTGGCAGAACAGGCTTGAGGGGCTGAATAGCTTATTCCTGTTTCTATGTTTCTAGAATAGGTTACGGAACATAATTCATTAATTTTCATTGAAGACAATTGTGATTGCAGACTCCAGGGGTTGTTGAAGAGCAAGAGAAAGCACTGCACACAAGTTTAATTATTTATTCATTCGCAAACTTTCCATATAGATGTTGTTATCAAGCAAAGTTAGAGATTTCCTTTATTTCCTTAGGTGGCCTGTGGGTTGAATCACACCCTCGTTGTCTCATTGGATGGAATGATAGTCTGGTCATTCGGTGATGGAGACTATGGCAAGCTGGGTTTAGGTGCTTGTACTGTTAAATGCTGTCCCCAGGTGAGAATAAAATATACAAACAACAGTTTATAGCCATCCACATAAAGGACATATGTTCTACCTACTTTTTGTTTTAGGTTTGTAGGACCAATATCAGCTTACGTATTTACAATAAAACATTTACAATCTACTTAGTCTAATTTTGGAAATACAGTTTAATTTAGTTATCATAACGTAAGATATTTTAGTGCATTATAGCATGCAATAATGGTAATGAATTAATTGACACCTTTTCTCTGGCATATCTGTTACCACGGTATATGATATGAAGCCAGTATTAAGAGTTTGTCGAGTGGTGTTTTACAGAACTATTTATTTGCATAGTTTGGTTGTAGATTTGGCCTTTCGTACTGCTGTCTGGGCTATGACTAATGTTCCCTCTAATTTTTTTTTGCCATGCACGGTCCCGTTAACTGGCTGCGCGGCCCATTCAAATCTTCCTGCATGTGCGGTTTCTTCTATGTCAAAGCCGGTGAGCTATATGCGCAGGACCTCCAGACCACTATGACCAATAGTTATAGCACCAGGTTTGTTGACTTGACTGTTAGTTGTGACTCGATAGGAAAAACACAATAGTCTGCAAGGCTGTAGTGTGCATCCTTGCAGGTCGGGGCCTTCAAAGGAGAATACCACTTTAAGGTACAGCGCGTGTTGGAGAGCGACAGCTGTGAAGAGAGCGACTGGATTGGACATCACCAAGGTCCAGGTTGCTGACTGGAGTGTGGGCCTACAGCAGGAGCGGCGAGTGATCATGGAGCAACATGATCGGAGCCCAGGAGAGGCAAGGGCTTAGGGGCAGGACGGGGCCAGCCTACACTGCGATATGTGTGCACACTAGGTCCGTGCAACAGAGCTAGTCTCCAGTCGTCTTGGTTAATCTTTGCCACAGGACCAAGACCTAGCTCTGTCAAGCCCATGTGGTTGTTGGTGTGCAACGGCCACCACACATTAAAAAAAAAATCCACGCACAGGCATTTTCCACCCTTCAACATGTAGTTCGCGACGTGGAATATTTGGTCCTTCATTGAAACACCTGTGAAATCATCGCTTTTTGGCGTGGAAGCAAGTCATCCTCGATATGAGGGACCACTGATAATGATGATGAGTGCATTCTGCTGTGATTTATTAACCTGGAAAAACTTTAAGTACATCTTGAAATAGGGTGTAAAAAAGTTTCATCAGTAATTGAAAGCAAAAATGTATATTTTATTTCTCCTTATTTGCTCAAGTTTCCCATCCAGATAGTATACCAATGTATTGCATTTACTTATTTTACATCTGCCCATGAGAAACTGGTAGTGTGGGTGAATTATTTGGAAACTGTTGTTGCTTGAGTTGAATGAAGTCACGTTTCACAAATTAATTCAATGTAGCCATTAGCACCATTGCCTATATGGCATGTTGAATGTGTATTGGGGATTATAAGTTATCTTATCAGTTTTGGATCTCTCAATTTTGTTAGTCTCTCATTTGCAGGACATTGACAAGTGGAGAGTCTTTAGGACTAATTATTTTGCTTAAATTGAGAATTAAATCAGTTTTTGAGTAACTGTGGTAGGAAATGTAATCTCCAATTATAATTTACAACTACCTGTGATTTTTACCACACAGAAAATTGAAAGCCTTTGCAATAAAGGAGTGAAGAAAGTAGCTTGTGGAACCCAGTTTTCTGTAGTACTAATGAAAGATGGACATGTATTCACTTTTGGACAAGGTACCTTTCTATTTCTCCCCACCCATACAGTCATGTTATTGTAACTAATAAAATACTGATGACGTTTAGACTATAAATTAGCAGAAGCTATAAATGGCTACTGGGGTGATTCATTATACTCTGAAGCCACTTGGTTCAATGTGAGACAGTAATCGATGAGGCATATCAGTATTTGGGTATATCTGGAAAGCATTGGACTAAAAGTCAAAGTTATAATGACAATATGTAGATCAATGTTGAGGCCAATTCTGGAACATGGTGTGCACCCTACTTCAACAGAAATATAGTTACGTTGAAAGCTTCAGAGAAGAAGAGTGACCAAGATGATACTAGGGATTAAGGTACAAATTTTTTTTTTTTAAATGGCTCAAGCAAATAAACTTATTTTTGCTGGTAAAAGAATTAAGTGATACAAGATATAGGGCTCAATTTTCCCCAGTTATCAGCGCTGTTTTTTTGGCGTAAATTTAAAATATCCAAGTTTCCCCAAAGTTTCTGCGCCAGCATAACTCAGTTATGATTTTTTTAGGTTTGGATTTTGGGGCGTAACCTGGTGTCTGCGCCAGTTTTTCACATTTAAGCAAGTTTGGCCTAGGAAGGCGTATGTGACCACTATTTAAAAACCTTCTGGGCACTTAAGGTAAACCACCGCACATTAAAAAATCAGCGCAAAGTTTTGGAGGGAGTCAAGAAGACAAAGAATATGCAACATGAAGCTTAATATTTTTTCAAACTCAAAAGGGAAAAAATGGAAGCCTAATTTAGGATTTTTTTCCAAGTGCCACGCCACCACCGAACATCGCCTCACCAGGCACGACGGTTGAAGCATCAGCCGGCAGAATCGCTCCCTTGCCCGGACATAGGACTCGGCTTCAAAAGAAGCTATGGGGAGGGTGGGAGGAAAGGAGTGCAAGTCGAACTGAAGGGATGAGAAGCCTTACAATATACAGCAGCTTCAAAAGAAGTCCCGGGGGTGTGGGGGGGAGCGGGTGGACGCCGAACCCCTGTGTCCAGGCGAGGGAGAGATTCTGCCGGCCGACCCTCAAGCCTGGTGAAGAGACGTTCGGTTGGTGATGGAATGATACTTTGGAAAAAAAATCTAAAATTAAAGAATTGCATTAGACTTGGTTTCCCCAAATGTTCTCATTGAATGCCTAGCTTCCTGTTCTAAGCAAGCCTATTGCGCATGTGCAGACCAGGGTGTGGACCATAATAGGGCATCGACCTGCTTTGAGCTGCTTGTAAAGCTACAATTTAATTATGGAGGCAATATTGACAATGCCATACCTCGTGCAAGCCACCTGCATGATGGTGCTGCAGGGGAGACGATGGATTCAACGTCATCACATGAGGAACCTCAAAGTACGTAGGATGATGGCCACATTGGGTATATCGAGATAGGCATTCATACCTGCACCTGAGTGATGCAGACTGTATGAGAAGGCTGCGTTTCCGCAAAGAAGTTGTAACCGAGATCTGTGAGTTAGTAAAAGCGGACTTGCAACTTAGAAGCATCAGGACGACTGCTTTGTCAGTTGAAGTCAAGGTTACAGCTACACTATCATTTTATGCATCTGAATCATTTCAGGCCACAACTGGGGATGTGTGTGTCATTTCTCAACACGCAACACATATCTGCATTCAGCAGGTGACTGCTGCACTATATGCCCGGAGGAATGACTACATAAGGTTCCCCATGACTGCCCAGGCAATGTGGGACAGAGCTGTGGGCATCTCCAGGATTGCTGGCTTCCCAAAGTTACAGGGCTGCATTGATTGTACCCCACATCGCCTTGCAAGCACCTTTGGAGGGTTCCTAGATGTACAGGAACAGAAAAGGTTTCCACTCTGAATATGCAAGCTCGTGTGTGACAACATGCTTCACATCATGTCAGTTGATACGAGATACCCTAGCAGCATCCATGATGCGTTCATCTTACGTGAGAGCGCTATATCTACCATGTTTCAGCAGCAGCCGGAAGGGCAGAACCGGCTGCTGGGAGACAAAGGGTACGGCCTCGCCACCTGGCTCATGACTCCCCTACGCGTAACCAGGACGGAAGTTGACCAGGAATACAACTTGTCGCACATTGCCACACACAGCATAATCGAGAGGACCATTGGCATCTTGAAACAGTGTTTTCGATGTCTGGACCATTCCGGAGGCAAATTCCAATACTCCCCTGAAATTGTCGGTCAGTTCACTGTTATGTGCTGCATGCTGCATAACTTAGCCATCATGTGGCAGCAGCTGATAGTAGAAGACCCACCTGAGGTGAGAGTGGCTGATGATGAGGGGGGAAATGCAGATGACGAAGAGGATGAGGAGCTATGCAACTACCTGAACCCGGAGCACAATGACGGAGGAGGCGGGCCGTCATGTTCCTTTAACGATTGCTCGAGCCTTGCGCCAGCAGCTCATCTGTGAACACTTTGCTGCCTGAAGGCTCAGCGGCAACTATTCGAAATGGACCATGTTTACTGTTTGGACCTGTTGTGTTGTGTTAATGGAACAAATAATGGAAATTATTCTTGTTTACTTCAAAAGTTGTGTTAATAATCGAACAAATAATAGAAATGATTCAGTTATAATTTAAAATATATTTTATTCAAAACTTTAACACTTGTTTGTATTTAACTTAAATTTAATAAAAATATTCTTGTATCAAACTTTAAAGTTTTCAGTTAAGATCACTTACAAATTTTAAGATCACATAAATTCTGTGATCTTTGTATTCACTATGTAACTATGTACGACGTACACCCTGAGGGCACTGCTGTTGGAGGCCCCAGGGCTTACCTGCCCAGTTGTGCAGGGGCATATAAAAGGCGGTCAGCCATGCTGCCCCTCACTTTACAGTCGTATTAAATGGATTGAAGTCACACAGCTCTTACTCACAGTACAAGGCCTCGTGGAGTTATTCGATGGTAATTGCAGACTTAATAAAAACTTTAAGATCACTTACAAACTTTTAAACTTGTAAATTTACATAACTTACAAAAAACTTTTAATTTGAGAACAATAACAACAACAGTAGCAGCAAAGAAAGGCTACACCCATCCCTCCTCCAACTTATTCTAAGACCGCCTGCTGCGCTTGGTCTTGGTGACTCCATCCCTGCCCACAGGCAGTGATGTAGCATTTCTCGGGTTGGTACCAAGCTTATTCTTTCGAGCATCTCGGGTAATGCGCACTTCTTGATTTGGGGGTGGGGGGTGTGGCCAGGCGGTAATGTGGACGGCACAGCTTGGGCCTCTTCAGAGGCTGGTCTGGGGATTGGAGTGGGAGTGGCAGTTGATTCTGTCAATGGCTGCGGGGTCTCTGCGTGTTCCCTTATTGCAGCAGTTAACTCCGACATTCCCTCCCTCGTGCACTGACAGTGTATCAACTGCCTGCGACATTCCCTCCCTCATGTGCCCGGACAGTATTCCCATTTCTCGTGAGAGTGTTATTACTTCACCCCACTGATGGTGTCCAGGAGTGATCGCGTAAAGTCAATGCTCTCCGCACTCATTGCCATCATCTGAACCACATCTGTTAGATCCTGCACCTCAGGAGAGCTCTCCTTCCCCAACTCACCCTGGGTATGGCTCGCTGCATCCCACTGGGACCTGCAGCCTCGGAATGTGAGAAACCATGGAATGTCCCAACACTCGTACCATTCAGGAAAGGGGCTAGCACCTCAATGGACGGCACCTGCACCTGCTCCAAAGTGAGCATAACAGTGGGGGTTTCATCCATCACCTCCCCCTCTCTCCCATGCTCTTGCTCCGGAAGGTAGGATTGGAAGATGTTCTCCTTTTCAGGCTCGTTCACGTCTGAATCTTTTTCTGCATCAGCTTCAACCTCGTCAGGGTTGACCTCAAGTTCCTCAAAATATAACAGAACAGACAAATGGTTAACAGCAGAGGAGGGGGCAGGGTAGCACGAGTAGGCTCACACAGCGCAGGCAGCAGGCTCATTTGAAGGACCACGATGAATGATAGCACATTGCATCAACCGAAGCGTAGCTGACGGAGACATCCCCATGAACCGAAGCATGGCTAGCCCACGCAGTACTTAACATTTAGCAAAGCCAGACTGTGGAATTTGCAGGACTTACCCTCTCCCTCGAGTGTGGGCCCAGCTTGTGCAGTGGTGGTTGCTTTTCTCCAGGCAGGACCCATCAAAGCAGTGACCCTGTCTTCCAAGAGTGTCAGTGGTTGCAGATTTGCCGGGCCTCCTCCTGTTCAAGTTCTTTCCCTTTTGTTGAGTGCCACCTTTCTTTGCAAAGATGAAAATAACTTTTTAGAAAGGGTGCCCTTCTGCTGGATGGGACATATACAGATAGTCACATTTACAATTTCAATTCCAGTGAATAAATGAAAATATTACTAATACCGACAACTAGACCAAGATCCTACCACTTCTTTTTGCACTGGTCTGCAGACCTCGGGGTGGTCACCATTGCCTAGTAATCTTCTACAAGTTGGTTGCAGTATTTCTTCATTTCTTCTGGTGAAACTTTAATATAACCTCGGCTGGTGTCCAGCTTGTGCCATCTGGCCTCAATTACAGTAACCAGTGCCTCCACTTCATCCTGTAAGAAATTTTTGGTCCTTGAGCCGCGTTGCATATTGTACTGCAGCTCCGATTTTTCCAATGAGAATTAAAGTTCTCATGCACAACTGGCTCTTTAAAAATGGCCAAATGTAGACCGGGAGCTGCAGTGGGCATGTGCGACCATAGCATTCACGTAAAAAAAAGTCCCTTTTTTTTCACGCAAGCGCAGAAGGGGAGGGGGGGGGCATCATTTTTTCGGCGCAGACATTAGGCTCCACCCCCCGAAGCTGAAGGACAGGCTGTGCGGCGCCAATTTCAAAAAATAGAATGGGGAAGCTTGCAAGTTATTTTTTGGAGTAATTGGAGGGCGTAACTCTTGTAATACACCAAAAAAAGGCAATGTGGAAAATTGAGCCCGTAGGCTTACAAAATAATGAAAGATATAGATAAGGTTAAAGTAAGCTAGTTAATTTTCTTGAAAAGTGAATATAATACAGCTAGATGCTGGGAAGATGTTTCCTCTGGCTGTGGAGTCTTGAGGTAGGAGTCACAGTCTCAGATTATGGGGTCAGCCATTTAGGACTGAGATAGCCTTTATCATCTATCCATATATTGAACAATTTTTGTGTCTGTTAATCAATATATGAATGTAAAATGCCTCCAAAATTGCAGATTGATTGCTGTGATTACATTATTACTAAAGGTCAGTCACATCCTAACCATTAATTGCATAAGAACGTACAGGTACTCATTCTTTTTATTCTTCTAGTCTGTATATACGTTACATCATTTTTACTCTACTTTGTAATTCTTTTTTAGTTGGCATTCTGCTTTTAATTATTTTATATTTAATTTTTTTCTCCTGCTCATTCACATCATTTGCCATACATTCTTTCTGCTCTACCCAGCCAGTATCTCCCCTCCCATTCCCTCTATGCCAAGTGCAGAATCTTGCTCAAGTCCCAGCTCACTCATCCACCTTGCTCTGCCTAAGCCAATTCTCCCTTCTAAGTGCAGTCACATGGTAAGCTCCTGGCCTGTGGATTTACAAGAAAGTAGAGAGAGATACAGAGAGAAGGGAGGTTGTTCAGTAGCCGTTAATAGAAGGCCAGTAAGGAAAAAAGTATAATGCAAACAAACTTTTAAATGCCAACAAAGAAGATTAAAAAAAAATAATAGAGAGGGAAGATAGATTAATGAAGCAATCTAGCACAAAATATAAAAACAGATAGTAAGAGTTTCTACGGGTACAAAAAAAGGAAAAGAGTGGCTAAAGTAAATGTTGGTGCCTTAGAGTATGAGACTGGGGAATTCATAATGGGGAACAGGGAAATGGCAGAGACTTTGAACAAATATTTTGTATCAGTCTTCACGATAGAAGACACTAAAAATATCCCAATAGTGGATAATCAAGGGGCTGTAGGGAGGGAAGAACTTAATACAATCACTATCACTAAAGAAGTAGTACTCGGTAAAATAATGGGATGAAAGGCAGATGACCTGTTGGCTTGCATCTTTAGGTCCTAAAAGAACCACACCACAGTTCAACTAGTTTCCAACTTAAATCTGTTGAGATTCATCTGGGAAGATTTTTCAGAATACTTTGTGTTTTTATCTTTAGAGCGCCTTATAGGTTTGCCGGATTCAATGCTGCGTAATCACAATCGTCCACAGCAGGTTCCCGCGCTGGAAGCAGTGTTTATTGAAGATATTGCAGTGGGATCAGAGCATACACTTGCTTTGTGCTCTACAGGGGATATGTTTGCCTGGGGATGCAATGCTGAAGGCCAGGTAAGACAGTTATGTTTAATGTAAGGAAATTTATTTCTTGAATGCACAAAAATATCTTGACAGCTTATTGCAAAGTTGCATTTTAATTAAGCCAAGATGATATCCAATTTCAGCGAAATGACTATATTCAGTTCTCTGGTGTGATGTGAAAAAAATCAGTGAAATTTAGGTTCAACACTTATTTGCTCATTTGGCCTGTGCATTGAGGCACTATCCATTATACTAAGTTACACAGACCAGACATTCCAGATTTAATTCTTTGGCTGTGCTGAGCTGAGTTAGCTGATTTCAGTGGGGCAGCAGATGGAGTGTGACAATTGGCTTAACACTTCCATGTCAGGGCAAAAATCAGCCAAGGTTCTTCTTCCTCACCACTCTTGTGATCCCAACTGAAAAGTCGAAGGTGAAATAGATGGACCTTGGTTCCTATCTTTCTCTTTGATGTGTTTGGCCTACTTTACATTTCTAGCATTTTAAATTTTTATTTTAAACTAAACTCTACTGTTTTTAAACATTGTAATATTTCCTCACTTGAATGTTAATGTAGCCGTAATATGAGGTAGTGACAGATTTTTAATTTCCTTTCTGCAGCTTGGTCTAAGCCATACCAATCAAGTAAAAGAGCCAACGTTGATTACTACACTTCAAGGGAAGAATATTCGTCAGATTTCAGCTGGTCGGTGTCACAGTGCTGCATGGACCACCCCTCCTCTTTCACCTACAACTCCAGGTAACATCATATCCATCTTTCGGATGAGGCGTTAAATCGAAGCCTCGTCTGCCCTCTCAGGTGGACGTAAAAGATCCCATGACACTATTTTAAAGAAGAGCAGGGGAGTTATTGCCGATGTCCTGGCAAATAATTATCCCTCAAGCAACACAATGACCAGATAATCTGCTTTTACTATCACATTGCTATTTGTGAGAGCCTGCAGTGCGCAAATTGACTGCTGTGTTTCCTACATTACAACAGTGACTATACTTCAAAAAGTACTTCATTGGCTATAAAGCGCTTTGGGACGTCTGGTGGTCGTGAAAGGCGCTATATAAATATAAGTCTTTGTATACTAATATTGTGACAGAACAATACTAATGAAACTGCAAGAAAAGCTTATAGATTGTTGTGTAGGATCAGTTTGTGATTTAAAGGGTTTTATGGGCCATTGCAAAGAACTGGAAACTGTCAAATATAATAAATGATTCTGGTACATGTATGTTATAACAAGTTGTACTTGTGAGGCCAATTAGTTTTCATCATATTAAAAGAATAGTGGATTTGAATATGTTGCTTTTGCCTCTAGGATCTCTCCTTTTCTTGCTCTCTCTCCAAAGCTTAACCTGGGCTGATACTATAGCGCGTTACTGAAGAAGGCCCACCACCTTCTTAGGACAACTGGGGATACGCAATAAATGTACTATTACTGGTGTCGCCTACATCCTGAGAACATTTTCTTTTAAATGAATGCCTGTTGAGGTCAATGAGGCTTTTTGGGATGCTTATGTCACTATTGGTGTATGCTGAAGCTGTATCATTAATGGTACCATAATTTTGAAGTCCATGTGATGTAAAGTAAAGAACACACAATAAATAAATTAATAATACTTTTCTTCTTAAAAATAGTAGGAAAGGCTGTAACTCTTTTAAATGATAGTTGATCTGACCTTTTTGACACCATTGCGAGTATGGAATTTGTGCAAAGAATGATTTTTAACTTGATCATTGTCCTCAAACTCTGAACTCAAATTTTTCTACAAGGTTGGTATAAGTGCAGCTGAATTTTAGAATTGGTAGGCAAATAAGCTCTGACTATTATCTTCAAATGAATTTAAAGCAATAATTTACATTGTTTTTTTTAAATTTATAGGTAGCACAGTTCCTATTCAGCTTGGTATACCCCAGATGGTACCTCCTCAATACAGTGTACTTAAAGAATGCAGCCCAGAAGTCCTTACAAATAGGTTGCGGGTTCTATTTCACTTTTCTGATCTGATGTATAAGTCTTGGCGACTGCTAAATCTCAGCTCTAACAATCAGGTAAAATATTTCTTTCACATCCTGGGAGAAAATATTAAAAGAGAAGACCAAGCAAATCTGGGAGTAACAATTTGGTGGTGCAAAATCTGAGTTTTAAAAACCTAATGACTGTAAGAGGAAATAAGGACTGAAGAAGATAAGACGTGCTTCAGTTTGATCTTTGGGAAGAATAAGTGAGAGTTGGGGACATTGCAGTGAGTCTTGATTTCAACACTATAGGAATATAGGGAGGAGAAATAGAATGTAGGATGGCATGTTTAGAGCTTAATTGAGACTAGAAATGAAAGTGAGATTGTCATTTTAAATGCCAGTTTTTTTTTTTAGCATCCTTTCCAGGAGTGCAAGAGAGAGAAAGATGATGAGAGTTTTGCCAGATATTCGGAATTGCAGAACAAGAAGTGTTTGATGATACGTTTTGTACTTATGACTTGACATCTAAGCACATACACATAGGAATGGCTAATCTTGGCCATACCACTATGGAGAAGAAATTAAGGAGAAGAAATTGAGGGCAAGAAATTCAAAACTGATTTCTAATTCAACTTGTATAAAAGTATTCCATAATGTACAAAACTTTGCATTTCTGCAAAATCTTGTGTCAGCATTGAGCACTTCCAGTTCAAATAAAGCGCAGGTTAATAAAGATCTCTACTTTGTCCAAGTAATATCTATTAACCCTGTACTCAGTCTTTCTGTGCACCCTAACAACTTCTGAGTCAGATTATTCACTTTTTTTTGTAGAATTGTGAACAGTTCTGACTAGGCATTTAGAGACTGTCTAAGCTCATTTCACTGGAGATCTGGAGCCAACAGAAAGATCAATCTTTCACTTCCCTTTCGGTTGAAAGGGCCATGTTCTAACCTGCTCTAAACCCAGTCACCAATATTTCCTGTAAGGTACGCAGCCGTATAGCCACTCAGTAATCTCAAATATCCCACACAAGTTGCTCACCGACTTTTACATTGTAAATACCGTACATGCGTAGAAATTTAAAGGGACCGTGCATTAAAAGAAACTGGCTGTGCAGAACAAAGCGTAGCTTACAGGGGACATTGGCAGTCACCATTTGTTCACTTTTTGTTAAATGTGTAGTCGTTCAGTGATGAAGTACAGTGAGCTGCCAATATGGGTTTGTAACTGACCAATTTATATCTGCATGAGGATCATGGATCGAATCTCCCGCCTAATTTTTCCTGACTGATCTATAGGGATGTACTTGAGCTCCAGTTAGTACGCCTAAAAGCAAGGTTGGGAACTTGGCTAGCAGGAAATTGTAATCAAAATATGTTTATGCTACCCCAGTACAATCATAATTCATGTAAAGTGCATTCATTGTTGAATAACTTTTTAACCCAGCGAGGTCACTAAAGGAATGCATTGTTTTCTCTTACAGAATGTACTGTACTTCTCCGATAGATCTTGGGCCAGCACGTTTACTTCAATCCTAGTACAAAATTTCAATAAGAAAAACAATAATCACAGAAACGAGCAATAAAAAAATAATTGTTGTGCTTTAAGTTAATTGAAAGTTTTTTTGTTCCTTTCCCCCAGACCAGTATATCACGGTATAATATTGGAGCGTCAGCGATCGCTCAAGGCCGGTTGAGAGGCCTCCTGTCTCCAAAGGTCAACATTCTGCCACTAGTGCGATCGATAGGAAGAACTATGATTCAGGGAAAGACCTATGGGCCTCAGATCACAGTGAAGAGAATCTCTGCAAGGTACAGTACTCAAAGAACAACTCTGCAATTTGTCATTAAATGCCATGACATTCTGTTTTTAAATCTACATAAAAGGAAACTCTAGAAATACAAAGTATAAAACAAATAGCTTAACATTCAATCTCGCAAAACATTTTAGCAAAATATTTCTTTCTTTACTGCGAGGAATGTGCTCAGACAGATATGAACTATAAAAGATTGAAGTTGGGTAAATAAATGATGGATGAAATTAAGATTTTAAAATGGGCCCTCCACAAACATATTTGTTATAAATGACACATTGCTGTTGGCTGTTCCTCACAAAATACCAAAATGGCTAGTGGTTAGCTTCCTGTACAAAATGTCCAGAGAAGGTGGAACCCAAGCAATACATTGTAAATGGTTATTTTATTCAGTAACTTAAGCAATCGAATCAAAATGGCTTTGGTTCTTTAATTTCAGTAAATTTATACAGGCTGTAAAATGGAAACTGCCTTTTAAAGCAGAGATTCTAAATGAGAACATGAAATGTGAACCCATTTCTTCCATACATCACGTACAATTTGCCAAATCTGACATCTGCACAATCTACTCAATTTTTTATGGTGAGCAAGCAACCAACAGTGGGAAAGAGTACCAAGAATGTACAACTCCCTAACCCTTGACAATAATTAAGCAAAGCTCCAGAAAATTGATTGAATCATATAATGCGCGTTATTGAACTCCGACCAATTGCATTTCACCAGTTATGGTTTCGGCAGCAGAAGATCATTTCATCAGCTGTGTCTGTACTTATCCTCAAATTTCAATCCCCGATATGGACCTAGCTATTTTTGAACAGGCAAAATGGAGTTCAATATTGTTGTGTTCCTAACACAGATGAGACTGCACACAGGGAGGTTAGAGTAACCGTGACCTCAGCCTTTATTAAGACAAAGTCAAAGTGTAAACTATTTACAAGGTGAGGCGGTCGGGAGCCTTTCTTTCCCTGGTGGACTGCCTCGGTACAAATATCTGTTCTGGTGTGTTGGCTGTGCCCTCGCTGGGCTGGCGTGTTGTTGGCCCTACAGGGCTGCTGGGTGAGCCTGGCCTTGCTGGGCTGTTGGTCGTGGTGGATTCGATTTCCTGGTCCAGCGTGGTGTCGTTGATCCTTTGGGTGTGTGTTGTGGGCTCGAAAAAGGTGGTGTCTGCTGTGGGTTGTTCAGGGCAGTCTGTGAACCGCAGCCTCGTTTGGTCCAGGTGCTTTCTGCAAATTTGTCCATTGTCTAGTTTGACTACAAACACCCTACTCCCTTCTTTAGCGATCACCGTGCCCGCGATCCACTTGGGACCATGTCCATAGTTTAGCACATACACAGGGTCATTCAGATCAATTTCCCGTGACACAGTGGTGCGACCATCATTTACATTTTGTTGTTGCCGCCTACTCTCTACCTGATCATGCAGGTTGGGGTGAATCAGCGAGAGTCTGCTTTTAAGTGTCCTTTTCATGAGTAGCTCAGCCGGGGGCACCCCTGTGAGTGAGTGGGGTCTCGTGCAGTAGCTGAGCAGTACTCGGGACAGGCGGGTTTGGAGTGAGCCTTCTGTGACTCGTTTGAGGCTTTGTTTGATTGTTTATACTGCCCGCTCTGCCTGCCCATTGGAGGCTGGTTTAAATGGGGCCGAGGTGACATGTTTGATTCCATTACAGATCATGAATTCTTTAAATTCGGCACTGGTGAAACATGGCCCGTTGTCACTGACCAGTATGTCAGGCAGGCCGCAGGTGGCAAACATGGCCCTCAGGCTCTCGATGGCGGCGGTGGCAGTGCTTCCCGACATTATTTCACATTCAGTCCATTTCGAAAAAGCATCCACCACCACCAGGAACATTTTACCGAAAAACGGGCTCGCATAGTCGACATGGATCCTCGACCATTGTCTGGAGGGCCAGGACCACAAACTTAGTGCTGCCTCTCTGGGCGCGTTGCTCAACTGAGCACACATGCTGCATTGCCGTACACAGGACTCGAGTCAGAGTCGATACCGGGCCACCACACGTGGGATCTGGCTATCGCTTTCATCATTACTATACCCGGGTGTGTGCTTTGGAGATCCGAGATGAACGTCTCCCTGCCCTTTTTGGGTAGCACTATGCGGTTACCCCACAACAGGCAGTCTGGCTCAATGGACAAGCTTGTCCTTTCGCCGCTGGAATGGCTTGATTAGCTCTTGCATTTCAATGGGGATGCTGGCCCAGCTCCCATGCAGTACACAGTTTTTTACTAAGGACAGCAGAGGATCTTGGCTGGTCCAAGTCCTAATCTGGCGGGCCGTGACAGGTCATTTATCATTTTCAAGCGCTTCCATGACCATCAACAAGTTAGCGGGCTGCGCCACCATCAACAAGTTTGCAGGCTGTGCCATTTCCATCCCCGTGGTGGGCAATGGTAGCCGACTGAGAGCACCCGCACAGTTCTCAGTGCCTGGCCTGTGGCGGATGGTATAATTATACACTGAGCGCGCGAGTATCCACCTTTGTATGCGGGCTGAGGCATTAGTATTTATCTCTTTGTTTTCAGCGAACAGGGATGAGAGGGGCTTGTGATCGGTTTCCAGCTCAAATTTGAGGCCAAACAGGTACCCGAACACACACGGTAATGCCTCTTTCTCATCATGCTGTAGGCCCTCTCGGCCTTAGACAAGCTCCTGGAAGCAAAGGTGACAGGTTGCAACTTCCCCGCAACGTTAGCTTGTTGTAATACACACCCGACTCCGTACGACGATGCATCACATGCTAGCATGCTTCTTTTACACTGGTTATACAATACAAGCAGCTTGTTGGAGCATAAAATGTTTCTGGCTTTCTCAAAAGCAATTACTTGTTTTTTTTCCCCATACCCAGTTCTCACCTTTACGCAATAACACATGTAGGGGCTCTAAGAGGGTGCTTAACCCCGGTAGGAAGTTACCAAAATAGTTGTGGAGTCCCAGGAACGACCGCAACTCCGTGACGTTCTGTGGCCTGGGCCTGATGCCCTCTGTCTTGGCGTCTGAGGGCCGAATCCCGTCCGCCGCGATCTTTCTCTCCAAAAACTCCACTTCTGTTGCCATGAAGACGCATTTCGACCTCTTCAGCCGCAGCCCTACGCGATCCAGTCGCTGGAGGACCTCCTCCAGGTTTTGTAGGTGTCCCGACCCATGACCAATATGTCATCCTGAAAAACCATTGTGCGTGGTACCGACTTGAGTAGGCTGTCCATGTTTCTCTGGAAGATCGTTGCAGCCGACCGAATTCCAAACGGGCATCTGTTGTAGATGAACAGTCCCTTGTGCGTGTTGATGCAGGTGAGGCCCTTCGAAGACTCCTCCAGCTCCTGCGTCATGTAGGCCGAAGTCAGGTCGAGCTTGGTGAACATCCTGCCTCCTGCCAGCGTCGCAAATAGGTCGTCTGCCTTAGGTAGCGGACTTTGGTCCTGTAGCGAGAAGCGATTAATAGTTACTTTATAATCGCCACAAATCGTGATCGTGCCATCACTTTTGAGTACTGGGCTGGCCCACTCGCTGAATTCCACTGGGGAGATGATGCCCTCGCGTTGGAGCCTGTTCAGCTCGATTTCCACTTTCTCCCTCATCATGTGAGGTACCGCTCGCGCTTTGTGGTGAATGGGTCGTGCCTCTGGGACCAAGTGGATCTGCATCTTCACCCCGGAAAAGTTTCCAATGAATGCCTGGCTCAAAGAGGGAAGATAATTTGTTAAGAACATGGGTACATGAGGCCTCATGCACTCGGACGTCATCCCAATTCTAGTGGATTTTGCCCAGCCAGCTCCTTCCAAGCAATGTGGGGCCATCGCCGGGACAATCCAGAGTGGCAGTTCGTGCACCGTGCCCTCGTAGGTGACCTTGACCTTGGAGCTGCCCAGGACAGTGATAAGCTCATTCTCAGTTTCGTGTGGATGGGACTCAGGGCTGGTCTGAGTGCCTTGTTACACCACAGTCTCTCAAACATCTTTTTACTCATGATGGATTGGCTGGTGTCAGTGTCCAGTTCCATAGCTACGGGTAAGCCATTCAATTTTACATTTGGCATTATAGGTGGACATTTCTTCGAAAATGTGTGCACCCCGTGTACTTCAGCATCTGCCTCCTCTCTCTCAGGCTCGAAATTGCTTTGGTCCATCATGGACCGATCGTCCTCTGCCACGCAGTGGTTAGCAGGTTGCTGCAAGCTCGTTGGAGGTGCCCCATTTTTCCACAGCTCTTGCAAACACACCCTTTGAAGCGGCATGAATAGGCTGAATGGAAGCATCCACAATACCAACAAGGTGTGAATTGCCTTGCATTCATCCTTTGTTGCGGACTCTGAGTCATCTGGGTCACCTGAGGCCTACTGGCAGTTGCAGACTTGTGGTTTCTGCCCTGTACATTTCTGCTTGCAAACACAGTTCCAGTTAATTTATGAACATTGCTAGCACTTGTCTGCTGAGAGATTTGTTTGGTTTTATCACTGGTGGACATAAATGCCTGTGCTATCGCAATGGCCTTACTGAGGGTCGGTGTCTCTACAGTCAAAAGTTTTCGTAGGATGGTCTCATGGCCAATGCCCAGTACAAAAAAGTCTCTGAGCATTTGCTCCAGGTAGCCATCAAACTCACATTGTCCTGCAAGTCGCCTTAGCTCGGTGACGTAGCTCGCCACTTCCTGACCTTCAGATCACTGGTACGTATAGAACCGATACATCGCCATCATCATGCTCTCCCTCGGGTTAAGATGCTCCCGAACAAGTGTACACAGCTCCTCATACCACTTATATTTGGGTTTCACTGGAGCCAGAAGATTCTTCATGAGGCTGTAGGTCAGTGCCCCGCAGACCGTGGGGAGGACCGCTCTCCTTTTTGCAGCGCTTCCTTCTCCGTCCAGCTCGTTGGCTATAAAGTACTGGTCTAACCGTTCGACATAGGCTTCCCAGTCCTCACCCTCCGAGAACTTCTCCAGGATGCCCACAGTTTGCTGCATCTTTGCGTTGGATTCGTGTACTCGTCGCCAGTTGTTGTATTCCTAACACAGATGAGACTGCACACAGGGAGGTTAAAGTAACAGTGACCTCAGTCTTTAATAAGACACTCCAGAGTGAGGAACAGGCCTTAGGGGCCGGCTTATATACAGTGCTCCCAAGGGATGCTGGGATCCCTTGGGACTTCATGTACCGATGGATGGTGTATTTAGATTTCCAAAAGGCATTCGATAAGGTGCCACACAAAAGGTTACTGCAGAAGATAAAGGTATGCGGAGTCAGAGGAAATGTATTAGCATGGATAGAGAATTGGCTGGCTAACAGAAAGCAGAGAGTCGGGATAAATGGGTCCTTTTCGGGTTGGAAATCGGTGGTTAGTGGTGTGCCACACGGATCGGTGCTGGGACCACAACTGTTTACAATATACATAGATGACCTGGAAGAGGGGACAGAGTGCAGAGTGTAGTGTAACAAAATTTGCAGATGACACAAAGATTAGTGGGAAAGCGGGTTGTGTAGAGGACACAGAGAGGCTGCAGAGAGATTTAGATAGGTTAAGCGAATGGGCTAAGGTTTGGCAGATGGAATACAATGTCGGAAAGTGTGAGGTCATCCACCTTGGGGGAAAAAAAACAGTAAAAGGGAATATTATTTGAATGGGGAGAAATTACAACATGCTGCGGTGCAGAGGGACCTGGGGATCCTTGTGCATGAAACTCTTTGAGTCTACCTGCAAAAACATAAAACATTAAATCGTGCCACCCGACCTGGGTGACACACCAGACATTTACAAGGCCCTTTTTTTCCTTTTTTTTTTTTTTTTTTGAGTTTTTCTTTTTTTTTTTTTGGGCACTAAAATCACAATTTTCCAGTGCCCCCTATAAAAGGGAAGGGGACACTAAAAGCACCGGCATTTAAAACAAATTAAACTTTAAAACGTAAAATCAAATTAAAATTTGGTTGCCGGGCGTGATGATGCACTCCAGTCCCTCCGGTGCCCACCTCTCGCGGAAGGCCGCGAGCGTCCTTGTGCATGAATCCCAAAAAGTTAGTCTGCAGGTGCAGCAGGTAATCAGGAAGGCGAATGGAATGTTGGCCTTCATTGCGAGAGGGATGGAGTACAAAAGCAGGGAGGTCCTGCTACATCTGTATAGGGTATTGGTGAGGCCGCACCTGGAGTACTGCGTGCAGTTTTGGCCACCTTACTTAAAGAAGGATATACTGGCTTTGGAGGAGGTTCAGAGATGATTCACTCGGCTGATTCCGGAGATGAGAGGGTTACCTTATGATGATAGATTGAGTAGACTGGGTCTTTACGCGTTGGAGTTCAGAAGGATGAGGGTGATCTTATCGAAACATTTAAAATAATGAAAGGGATAGACAAGATAGAGGCAGAGAGGTTGTTTCCACTGGTCGGGAGACTAGAATTAGGGGGCACAGCCTCAAAATACGGGGAAGGCAATTTAAAACCGAGTTGAGAAGGAATTTCTTCTCCCAGAGGGTTGTGAATCTGTGGAATTCTCTGCCCAAGGAAGCAGTTGAGGCTAGCTCATTGAATGTATTCAAATCACAGATAGATAGATTTTTAACCAATAAGGGAATTAAGGGTTACGGGGAGCGGGCGGGTAAGTGGAGCTGAGTCCACGGCCAGATCAGCCATGATCTTGTTGAATGGCGGAGCAGGCTCGAGGGGCTAGATGGCCTACTCCTGTTCCTAATTCTTATGTTCTTATGTTCTTATGCATGCTCTCCCTGGTGGTGGAACATGGGAGTGCATGCTTTACAGATACACAACAAATATGAGAAATTGTGAGGTCATCCACTTAAAATCCAAGACAGACAAATCAGAATTTTTTTTAATGGTGAGAGACGAGGAATCTTGGAGGAGCAGAGAGATTTCGGGATTCAAGTACAAAAATCTAGTTGACAGGTACAAAAAATAATTAAAAAGGCAAATGATATGTTGGCCTTTATCTCAAGGGATCTGGAATACAACAGGGAGTAACTTTGCTTCAGTTGTATAGAGCCTTGATCAGACCCCATCTAGAGTACGATATTCAATTTTGGTACCGCACCTCAGGTGGATGTAATGGCCTTGAAGGAGATACAGTGCAGATTCAGCCTGGCTTACCTCGCTTAGAGGGTCAAATTAAAAGGGCAGCTTGTTTACCTTGACTTTAGATAGTGGAGGGGTGATGTAATTGAGGGGTTTGAAATCATAAAATGATTCAGTAATGTAGATACATTTCCTCTGGTGGGGAAATCCAGAACAGCGGGCACAATCATACAATTAGAGATAGACCATTCAAGCATGAAATCAGGAAATACATTCGCACACAAAGGATAGTGGAAACCTGGCATTTTCTCTCCCAAAAGGCCGAATCAATTGAAGTTTCCAGGACTGAGATAATCAGATTTTTATTAGGTAAGGGTATAAGGGATATGAAGCAAAGGCAAGTAAATGAAGTTCAGGAACAGAACAGCCATGATCAGAATTACGGAACAGGCTCAAGTGGCTGAATGACCTACTTCTGTTCCTATGTTTTCAATAAATATATAGCAACAACCTCAATGATACGTGGAGGTCGCAATAATAGTTATTACCATTATTTAAGAAGGATAGGAAAAATAAATTCGGAAATGATATGCCTATTAGTCTAATGTCTGTGGTGGGGAAGTTACTGGAACCTGTTATTAGGGACAAAGTGACTGAGCACTTGGATATACATGAACTAATTAGAGAGAGCCAGCATGATTTGTAACGAACCTAGTTGAATTTTTTGAGCAGGTAATTGATGTGGTAGATGAGGGAGCGTCTGTGGATAATAGTTATATGGACTTCCAGAAGGCATTCAGTAAATTTCCACAAGAGAATATTGACAAAAATGAGAGCACTTTGAATTGGAGGCAACCTATTGAAATGGGTAGGAAATTGGTTAGGAGGTAGGAGACAGAGCGGGGATAATGGGTATGGACTCAAATTGGCAGTATGTGATTAGTGGTCTCCCCCAGGGATCTGTACCTTAGTCTTTCACTATATTTATAAATGACTTGGATAAAGAAATAAAGAGTCGTGTATTTATGCTTAATCTCGGCACTAAGTTGGATGATGCAGTAAACAGTGTAGATGGGAGCAGAAAATTGCAAAGGGACATTGATAGATGAAGTAAGCGGGTAGAAGATAAGAACATAAGGAGGAGGAGCAGGAGTAGGCCATATGGCCCGTCGAGCCTGCTCTGCCATTTAATACGATCATGGCTGATCCGATCATGGACTCAGGTCCACTTCCCCGCCTGTTCCCCATAACCCCTTATCCCCTTATCGATTAAAAAACTGTCTATCTCTCCACAGCTCTCTGAGGCAGCGAATTCCACAGATTTACAACCCTCTGAGAAAAGAAATGCCTCCTCATCTGCTTTAAATGGACGGCCCCTTATTCTAAGATTATGCCCCCTAGTTCTAGTCTCCCCCATCAGTGGAAACATCCTCTCTGCATCCGCCTTGTCAAGCCTCCTCATAATCTTATATGTTTCGATAAGATCACCTCTCATTCTTCTGCATTCCAATAAGTAGAGGCCCAACCTACTCAACCTTTCCTCATAAGTCAACCCCCTCATCTCCGGAAGATACATTAAGTGAGTGGGTAAAACTGTGCCAGATGGAGTTCAATGGGGGAAATTACTAAAAGCTACTGGACAGCTGCAAAAATAATTTAACGAGCTAATGGAATGTTGGCTTTTATCGCAAGGCTGGGATACAAAGGGGTGGAAGTAATGTTAGCCGGAACAGTTACATAGTGGTTCTGTTACTCGACAAGTAATCCAGAGGACTGGACTAATGATCCAGAAGTGTGCGTTCAAATCCCACCACAGCAGCTGGGGAATTTAAATTCAGTTCATTAAATAAATCTGGAATAAAAAGCTACCATCAGTAACCCATCTGGTTCATTAATGTCCTTTAGGGAAGGAAATCTGCCGTCCTTATCTGGCCTGGCCTATCTGTGACTCCAGACCCACAGCAATGTGGTTGACTCTTAACTGCCCTTTGAAATGGCCGAGCAAGCCATTCAGTTACAACAAACAGCTACAGAAAACAATAATAAGAATAAAACCGACGGACCACCCGGCATCGACTTTGGTCAAGACAACGGTACACCCCGCCCAGTCAAGCCTGCAAAGTCTCCATTGTAACATCTGGGTACTTGTGTCAAAATTGGAAGAGTTGTTCCACAGACTAGTCAAGCAACAGCCTGACATAGTCATACTCACGGAATCATACCTTTCAGCCAATGTCCCAGACTCCTCCATCACCATCCCCGACAGGACAGGCCCACCTGATGAAGCGGCACAGTGGTATACAGTCAGGAGGTCATGGCCCTTGGAGTTCTCAACATTGATTCCTGACCCCACGATTTCTCTTGACTTCAGGTCAAGCACGGGCAAGGAAACCTCCTGCTGATTACCACCTACTTCCCTCCCTCAACTGTTGAATCTGTACTCCTCCATAGCTGTGAGTGCAGCAGGTGATGAGTGAACCAACATGAGGGAAAAACCTACTTAAGCTTATCCTCACCAATCTACCTGTCACAGATGCATCTGTCCATGACAGTATTGGTGGCAGTGAAAACTCTCCACTGGCTGGAGTTATACCTTGCACAAGGAAGATGGATGTGGTTGTTGGAGCTCAATCATCTCCACCCCAGGACATTGTTGCAGGGGTTCCTCAGGGCAGTGTTGTAGGCCCAACCATCTTCACCTGCTTCATCAATGACCTCCCCCATCATCATAAGGTCAGAAATGGGGATGTTTGCTGATCCTTGCACGATATTCAGTTCCATTTGCAACCCTTCAGTCCATGGCTGTTTTTTGAAGCAGTCCATGCCCGCATGCAGCAAGACTTGGACAACATTCAGGCTTGGGTTGATAAGTGGCAAGTAACATTCGCGCCACACAATTGCCAGGTAATGACTATCCAACAAGCGAGAGTCTAACCATCGCCCCTTGACATTCTACTGCATTACCAACACCGGATCCCCCAACATCAACATCCTGGGTGTCACATTGACCAGAAAATTAACTGGACCAGCCACATAAATACTCTGGCAACAAGAGCAGTTCAGAGGCTGTGTATTCTGCGACGAGTGCCTCACCTCTTGACTTCCCAAAGCCTTTCCACCATCTACAAGGCACAAGTCAGGAGTGTGATTGAATACTCTCCACTTGCCTGGATGAGTGCAGTTCCAACACTCAAAAAACTTGACACCATCCAGGACAAAGCAGCCCGCTTGATAGGCAACCCCATCCACCACCTTAAACATTCACTCCTTCCACCACTGGTGCACTGTGGCCACAGTGTGTATCATCTACAAGATGCATTGCAGCAACTCGCCAAGGCTCCTCCCAAACCCGTGACCTCTACCACCTAGAAGGACAAGGGCAGCAGGCGCATGGGAACACCATCACCTGCAAGTTCCTCTCCAAGTCACACACCATCCTGACTTAGAAACATAGAAAATAGGGCAGGAGTAGGCCATTCGGCCTTTTGAGCCTGCACCACCATTCAATATGATCATGGCTGATCATGCAACTTCAGTACCCCATTCCTGCTTTCTCTCCATACCCATCTACCTCCCTTTTGAATATATCTAACAAACTGGGCTCAACAACTTTCTGTGGTAGAGAATTCCACAGGTTCACAATTCTCTGAGTGAAGAAGTTTCTCCTCATCTCGGTCTTAACTGGCTTACCCCTTATCCTTGGACTGTGCCCCCTGGTTCTGGACTTCCCCAACATCGGGAACATTCTTCCTGCATCTAATCTGTCCAATCCTGTCAGAATTTTACATGTTTCTATGAGATCCCCTCTCATTCTTCTAAATTCCAGTGAATATAAGCCTAGTCGATCAGTCTTTCTTCATATGTCAGTCTGCCATCCCGGTAATCAGTCTGGTGAACCTTCGCTGCACTCCCTCAATAGCAAGAATGTCCTTCCTCAGATTAGGAGACCAAAACTGAATACAATATTCCAGGTGTGGCCTCACCAAGGTCCTGTACAACTGCAGCAAAAATTCCCTGCTCCTAATACTCAAATCCTCTCGCTATGAAAGCCTTCACCGCCTGCTGTACCTGCATGCCAACTTTCAATGATTGATGTACCATGACAACCAGGTCTCGTTGCATCTCCCCTTTTCCTAATCTGTCACCATTCAGATAATATTCTGCCTTCCTGTTTTTGCCATCAAAGTAGATAACCTCACATTTATCTACATTATATTGCATCTGCCATGCATTTGCCCACGCACCTAATCTGTCCAAGTCACCCTGCAGCCTCCTAGCATCCTCCTCACAGCTCACACTGCCACCCAGCTTAGTGTCTTCTGCAAACTTGGAAATATTACTGTTATGTGTGGAGAAAGAGTCAGATTGAATGCTGTGAGCTCAAAGTAAAGAGTGACCTTAATCTTTTATTGCAGGTCTCCAGAGTGCCTCTCCAACCTGTGAGGCCTCCTTAAATACCTGTGCTCCCAAGGGATTATGAGATCACTTGGGACTCCAGGGGATGAGCCCTCTGGTGGCTGCACAGAGTAAATACAAGTTTACATATATAACAATTACATTCAATTCCTTCGTCTAAATCATTAATGTATATTATAAATAGCTGGGGTCCCAGCACTGAACCTTGCAGTACCCCACTAGTCACTGCCTGCCATTCTGAAAAGGACCCATTTATTCCTACTCTTTGCTTCCTGTCTGCCAACCAGTTCTCTATCCACGTCAATACATTATCCCTAATACCATGTGCTTTAATTTTGCACACTAATCTCTTGTGTGGGACCTTGTCAAAAGCCTTTTGAAAGTCCGAATACACCACATCCACTGGTTCTCCCTTGTCCACTCGACTAGTTACATCCTCAAAAAATTCTAGAAGATTGGTCAAGCATGCTTTCCCTTTCATAAATCCATGCTGACTTAGACCGAATCTGTCACTCCTTTCCAAATGCGCTGCTATTACATCTTTAGTAATTGATTCCATCATTTTCCCCTCTACCGATGTCAGGCTAACCGACTTGGAAATATATTGTCTTTCCTTCATTGTTGTTTCAAAATCCTGGAATTCCCTCCCAATGGCACTGTGGGAGTACCTTCACCACACGGACTTCAGCGGTTCAAGATGGGCAATAAATGCTGGCCTTGCCAGTGATGCCCACATCTCAGGAATTATTTTTTTTCTTTAATTTAGAATGTTACATTTAGTTTTGGACATTACACCTCAGGAAGTATAGATTGGTCTTGGAGAGGGTGCAGTGCAGGTGCACCAGAATGAAACCAGGGGGCAAAGGATTCAATTATGGGGACAGGTTGCATAGACTAGGCTTGTATTCCCTTGTGTAAAGAAGATTAAGGGGTGATCTAATTGAGGTGTTAAAGATGTTTAACGGCGTTGATAGGGTAGAAAGAGAGAAACTATTTCCTCTGGTAGGGGATCCCAGAACAAGGGGGAATAACCTTAAAATTAGAGCTCGGCCTTTCAGGGATGATGTCCGGAAGCACTCCTTCACACAAAGTGTTGTGCAAATCTGGACTTCTCTTCCCCGATAAGCTGCCACGGCAAGGTCAATTGAAAATGTAAACACTTGAGATTGACAGATTTTTGTATGGCAAGGGTATTGAGGGTTACGGCATCAAGGTGCGTAGATGGCTTTAAGATACAGTTCAGCCATGATCTAATTGAATGGCTGAACAGGCTCAAGGGGCTGAGTGGCTTCCTCCTGTTCTGCCATCATCAGGACTGCACATTCCGGGCCATTACTAAAATAATCCAAAGTGATGGCAGCTTGAGTTCACTATTGATCGCTGGTGATGGAGGGCTGAATTATGAAATTATAAAAGTGGTTTTCAGCCATAAAAAGAGGAATCTCAGAGGGCAGCCAGCTATATACAATAATTAACAGAATGGAGAAAGAAAACTTAGAAAAACACTTTCAGATATGCCAGCACAGCAGGATAAGAGGGTCAAAGTTCAGGGTTACGAAAGGCACTTTAAGCTGATGTCAGTAAACTTATGCATAAGAGGGTAATTGGCAACTGGAACATTAAACCCATCTGGTTCACTAATGTCCTTCAGGGAAGGAAATCAGCCATACTCACCCGGTCTGGCCTTTTTGTGTGACTCCAAACCCACAGCAATGTGGTTGACTCTTAACTGTCCTCTGAAACGGCATAGCAAGCCACTCAGTTGTACTAAACTGCTACAACAAAATCACTGTGGGAATACCTTCACCAAATAGACTACAGCGGTTCAAGAAGACAGCTCACCACCACCACCTTCTCAAGGGCAATTAGGGATGTGCAATAAATGCTAGCCTTGCCAGCGACGCCCACATCCCATGAATGAGTGGGAAAAAAAAGGTTATCAGGAAGGGCGTTTGAGGCCAAGGCATTAGTTAATTTGAAAAAAAGCAGCTGGTTGTTCAAATAGGAAGGTAGTTGTCTTGGTATTCTTGACGAATGAGGTTGTAGTCGGCCCATTTGACCTATCATAATTCTAAGAGCAATGCTATTTTCAAACAACTTAATTCCAGCAAATTTCATATTCTGATTTCTATATGAAGATCATGCCATATAAACACTTCGAAAACAACCTAAGTTCTAGGAATGAAGTCTTATCTGAAAATTTGTACTGTAAATAAATTTGTTATTTACATGATGTAGGTCAGTAAGACTCATCTCAGGGTATGTCTCATCTTGAAGTTTATCAGTTGCATACTGAGTCCTGCCAGTATTACAACAATTAACTTAATATTTTTGCTGTTTTAATGTTAGCACAACAATACTCGATCAGACAGGGCAGGTCATTGGTTTCCAAAGCATGCTAAGGGGCTTTTAGTAATTAACACCCCAGAACAGCCATCTTATTTAATAATCAGAACTTTTTTTGACAGGTTGAAAAAACCTTATCATATTTTTTGAAATTTACATTTCTTTCCTAAACTGTCCATTATTAATATTTGCATGACAAATTTATAGCATCAGCTCTGCACTTTTGAATTTACACAGAAAATGTATTTCTGTTATGTTTATTTACATGTGTATATATGTGACATACAGGGGCCGATCAACCAAACCTATCTTCATTCAGATTGCCAAGCAAGTTGTGCAACTCAATGCCTCAGAACTGAGGCTTCCATCACGAGCCTGGAAAGTGAAGCTGATCGGGGAAGGTGCTGATGATGCTGGTGGGGTATTTGATGACACAATTACAGAAATATGTCAGGTAAATTTGCATTTACATAGAAATACATAAAATTTAAAGCACAAACAGGTTGTTCAGCCCAACTATGTCAGTGTATTTCTCCACATGAGTCTCCTCCCATCTTATTTCACCTTACCCAATCAACATTTCCTTCTCTGCCTTTCTCCCTCATGCACATAGAAACAACCAGGACTGGAAATGATCATTTTTCCCCCAGAGTTTAGAAACAGAATACACAAGTTGATTCCCGATACCCTTAATTTATTTCCTCACCACAGGCCTGTCAAACTCACTCTTAAAATTACTGATGCTATCAACCTCGATCGCTTCTCTGGGAAATTCCATCCAAATGTTCACCACCCTCTGAGTGAAATAATTACATCTGATCTGTCCATTCACCTTCCCTCTTCTAAGCTTTATTAGATGCCCTCTCATTGTCAGTCTCAGGGCTGTGATGAACAGTTTCTCAGGGATCAACTGGTCAGTAGGGCAATAAGATCCCCCTTGGTCTTCTCCAGTGTAAAAAAAATCTCAGCTTCTATAGTTTCTCCTTTTTAGCTTGGGTGTGTGATTGGAGGTATTATTTAGATAGGCGTTTCAAATCTATTACCCTCTGACTTTCTTTCCTATTCCTAACTAATTTGCGTCCATTGATATTTAAACCCTTCACCGTAGCAGACAATTTGTATGTCAATCTCTTTAATAATCTTGAAAGCTTCCAAGTACAGTTCATGGATGTTTCATAAGAACATAAGAAATAGGAGCAGGTGTAGGCCATACGGCCCCTGGAGCCTGCTCCACCATTTAATACAATTATGGCTGATCCGATCATGGACTCAGGTCCACTTCCCTGCCCGCTCCCCATAATTCTTTATTCCCTTATCGGTTGAGAAACTGTCTCTCTGTCTTAAATCCATTCAGTATCCCAGCTTCCACAGCTCTCTGAGGCAGCGAATTCCACAGATTTACAATCCTCTGAGAGAAGAAATGCCTCCTCATCCCAGTTTTAAATGGGCAGCCCATTATTCTAAGATTATGCCCCCTAGTTCTAGTCTCCCCAATCAATGGAAACATCCTCTCTGCATCCACCTTGTCAAGCCCCCTCATAATCTTATACGTTTCGATAAGATCACCTCTCATTCTTCTGAATTCCAATGATGAGAGGCCCAACCTACTCAACCTTTCCTCATAAGTCAATCTCCTTATCTCCGGAATCAACCTCGTGAATCTTCTCTGAACTGCCTCCAAAGCAAAGTATATCCTTTCGTAAATATGGAAACCAAAACTGTACACAGTATTCCAGGTGTGGCCTCACCAATACTCTGTATAACTGTAGCAAGACCACGGGGAAGTGATCGGATTCGGTGAGTGGACAACCATGTTAGAGGCTCCTGTATCTACTAAATACCTTCCCCTAACTGTTTCCACCTTCACATCCACACATGGCCTCCCCCACTCATCATATATGAATGGACACACATATTCTGGCTGGGCTCACTGTCTCAGTGGGGGTGCCGAGCATTGGGTCCCTTTTCTCCCACTGCTGCGTCCAGCTTTCCTCTATCCGTGCCCATAACCTGCTGTAATGCAGCCACTAAAATCTGTACTGGGTCGTCGGCTGCCTTCCTGTGGCTCTGTTTTGCCTCAGCATCCTTGTAACCTGGCTTCCCTCCTTTCGGGAGCCTACAATCCCTGCTCCAGTGTCCCAACTTCCCACAGTTATAACACTCTTGGGATTGACCCGCATTACCTCCCTCTTGTCTCCATTCTTTCTTTTGCCTAACCTCTCCTTTAACTTTGTGCACCTTCCCTTTTAGTTTCTCCTGCTCCCCTTGCCCAGACTTAAAAGCTAAAGTTAATCTTCACAACACCCCTGCCTCTGTATTCTGGAGATGGTCTGGGTCAAACCATGCTTCGACTTTTGCTCTGAGCCGTGGCAAACTGTTAGCCATTACGGTTCTCAGCCAATAGTTCCTGGGTTCCCCTATTCCCTCCAGTGACCCTTAAATAAGTCAACCGCAGTCTATCAGCAAACGTATCGGGTGATTCGTTTCCTTGCTGCCTAGTCTGTTCTACCTGCCAGAACAGACTAGCCTGACTGTACCCTAGCGCTGCCATGATTTCCTCCTTTAAGCCATGTGGGGTTCCTCCACCTAACTTGGTGTCTGTCGACAAGCTCTGATACAGCTTCCCCTCCAGCGAGTGCAGTATTAGCTTCACTTTCTCATCCTCGCTGCAGTTATTTATACCCCCCATTTGCTCTATATTAGCAAAATGAACGGAGGCATCTCCTTGCTTTAACTTTACTACACCCGGCAGCATCTCCTGCAGCTGAAGCGGCATGTTTGGGATCACGTAATCGCTCTGTAATTGAGCCAGACCACCATTTGGTGGGGGTGGGCTGAATTTCTGCTGTCTCAAAGGACACATTGGTTTCGGAGGTCCTGGTGCCTCGGGAGCCGGCTGATGCTCGCTATACACGGGCCCATCGTCTGACTCTTTCCCTTCTGGATCCCATCCTTCCTCGCCTGTTTCGGGTGCCATGAGACAAACCATCCCTTTGGCCCCGTCTAACTCTGCCATTAACTTGAGGATCTTTTCCTTACAAGGTCCATGATCTGCTCTCTTGTAGCCCTGTTTCTACGTTACCTGGTAGGCTATCTTGATTCTCCTGAGCTGTTCCTCGGCCTCTCTGGCTTTTTCTAAGTGCCCTTCACTTTGTTCAATGTAGGTCTGCTGCTGCTTTTTGCACTTGGTCACCTGAAATTGTAAATACTCTAAGTGATTCAGCGCTGTTTCTTCCTTCCTACCCTGGTCCTGCCTTTCTTTCTCGGAACTGGCTACCACATCTTTTAATCTTTTATTCTCCTCCTTCAGCTTGTCTACCTTTTCACAGGCACATGAGCCAAACCGCCTTCTCTTTTGACCCTTTGTGGTTACTACTGACTGTCCACTCTGCTGCTTTTTCCTGCGGATCCCCAGAGTGCAGCATTTCCCATGCCCATGGCTCTGAAATGTCCAATTTGTTGCATAAATATGCAGCTACCTTAGCCTCCATGGACTTTCAACGACTGCTCTTAGCCGCGGGCTCTACCGCATTTTGCTGCATTGAGTCCATTTCTAGTGCCTCTGGCTGAGAAATTCTCCCTGACTACCTTGGTCTCCTCTGAGACCACCTCGCAGTGACCTGCGGTTCCTGTTACTCAGGCTTCTCTCTTTGACTACCCTATTTGACCCGAGACTATTCCGAGCTGTCAGAGACTGTTTCTCCCCTGGTCCGTTGGCCGCCTTTGATATCACTCTTGATATCACCCTTGGCCTCCCTAAGACCCCTGTTCGCAGACTACCCGCGATTACCTTTTGGCTTCTCTCTGTAACTACCCTAGTCAACCGGGATTACTCCAGCCTATCTGAGACTGTTTCCTTCCTCTAGCTGCCCTGGCTGTCCGTGAGATTACTATGATCTCCCTGAGACCCCTGCGCAGACTACCTGCGACTTCTTTTCTCCGTGGCTACCCTAGTCAACCCGGGATTACTCCAGTGGACCAAAGACTGTTTCCTTCCTCTTCTAGCTGCCCTTGAGAAGATAATTTTTCAACTACCTTAGCCGACCTTAGACTTAACCAAGCCTCCCTCGGGGTTCTTGCCCTGGCTTTGTGTCTGTGATTCTGTTCCCAATGCCGAGGTCCTACTGTCGGTCACCAATTTCTGCAGGGTGTTTGTTTTTCACTCTACTCTGATTCTTAGACCTCGGAACTAAAAGTGGGAAAGGACAACACGTGGCACAAAATTTAGGCTTAACCCAGTGTCAGTTTTATTATGCAACAAAAACCAACTAAAATTACAGGACTAGACTGCTGAGAAAAATTTGACTTTAGACATACAATCACCAGAGATTCGTGGTCCTTGATTCCGTAACTTGCTGTTTCTTCTTCTGGCTGTTCTCTGCAGCTTCTGTTCCTTTTCTGCTGCTGCTTCTGTGAGCTGCTTTTTGCTCGCATATTTATCCAGGTTTTGAATAAATTTCCCCACTGGGCCGAGATTCGATAATTGATATGGTGATCTGTTTAACTGGTTGTGGTGATGAATTTGAATGGCTACTAATTTGCACATGGAGTCGACGATGCAAAAGATATTTCCTGGTGCTGAATGCTGTTTTCCAAAAATTTGCATTCTGTGGGGGTCCATTGTTGTCCGATCTTTTTACAGACTCGACGTCTCCAGTGGCTGTTTTTCCCCACCCTGGTCAATCAAGTTCAAAGCCTCACATAACAACTCCATTGTTGTTATGCATGAAGTCAGTTTTATGTCCTTGACCACAGAATGTCCTCAATTGTCCAGCTTAATTCAAAAAGCTTGGATTAATTTTAAGTTCATGGTCTGTGTTTTTCTGAAGATTAGTAACCTTATAGACTCCAACATTTCCCAACGACAGATGTTAGGCTAACTGGTCTATAGTTTCCTGCTTTTTGTCTGCCTCCTTTTTTAAATAGAGGCGTTACATTTGCAGTTTTCCAATCTGCTGGGACCTCCCCAGAATCCAGGGAATTTTGGTAAATTACAACCAATGCATCCACTATTCCTGCCGCTAATTCTCTTAAGACCCTAGATTGCAAGACATCATGTCCAGGGGATTTATCTACCTTTAGTCTCATTATCTTACTGAGTACCACCTCCTTAGTGATTGTGCAGGAGGGCGACGGCTACGAAGCCAGGTCGCTGATTGCAGAGCGGGCAGGCACAGCAGGAGGGACGAAGGAGCGACAAGAGTCCGTAGATGGAAGTGACCGGGGCCCAGGAAAGGTATGAATCTGGGGCCCAGAAGAGGCGAGGGCACAGGGGCAGCATGGGCCAGCCCACACTGCGATATTTATGCGCGCTCCATCTGTGCAGCAGAGCTGGTCTCCAGTTAGTCTTGGGTAATCCTTGCCACAGGACCAAGACCTAGCTCTGTCAAGCCCGTGTGGTGGCTGGTGTGCAACCGCACGGTAAAAAAATCCACCCACAGGCACCTTCCACCTTTCACGATGTAGTTCGGGATCTGGAATATTAGGTCCTTCATTGAAACACCTGTGAACTCATCCCTTTTTGGCGTGGAAGCAAGTCATCCTCACTTCGAGGGACTGCCTATGATGATGATGATGATTATTATTGTAATTGTGTTAAGTTCCCACCCCCCCCCACCTATTGCCCCTTGACACTTCACTGTTGGGATATTTTTAGTGTCCTCTACCGTAAAGACTGATACAAAATATTTATTCAGAGTTTCTGCCATCTCTATGTTCCCCATCACTAATTCCCCGCTCTCGTCCTGTGCCTTTCATTCATTATGAAAACAGGCTTAGTTTAAACTTCTTGGGGGGGTTATCCTGGTCAAGCAGTACTTTAAGACTAGCCTGTTTGAAAGTCAGGATTTAGCACATAATTTTGGTCCAAATTGCTGATTACCATAATTTGAATTTGCCTGGAGATGCTAACCCAGACAGCTACAGGTTTAACACTCAAGTGCTGATTAGACGCAATTTTCGTGGAGCAGTATATGTGGACTCCTTGCACTCACTTCCACTGAAGGTGTGGAGTGCTGTAGCTGGCACACCGTGGCATGTTGCAGAATGACTTGGAGACCGAGAGAGAGGGCGCACAGGTTCTCGAGAGACCCTGGTGGAGGTGGTCTAGAGTAGGAGGAATGTCCTTTATGTGCAGGGGGGAAAGGACGTCACCTCGCTGGTGCTGCTCTGCCTGGCCTCATGTCCTCCTCCCGATCAAGGGGGACCCCTCGCAAGGTGCCCATGAATAAGCACTCACTTTCTCCTGGTAACTCCTATAAGGTGGAGTAGAACAGCATTTAATTTTTATTAGGTGAAGTCCTCGGAAAATTTGCGGAATAAATGTTGGTGAAGTTTTGACCAAGTGTCCGGGAAGGTCTCCTGATGTGTTTGAGGTCCTCTTTACAGCTCTAGCAACAATGAACATTAAATAGTGAGTATCCCTTTAAGTAGCACTTGAAATCGACATCAACGCCATGTTTACTCCCAAACAACTGGCCGCTGTGAGGACAAGGCGTTAGGACAAGCGCTAGCCACCAATATGCCATGCAGCCTCTTTAATGAGCACAGGCAAGCATTTTAAGTGGCAATCAGCTATTTAACAAGTATCCGGACAGCCGTTCCTCGCAAAGGCTTCAACTCCTTTACCAAGATGGCATCTTGCGTTAAACCAGCGTTACAGTTCCAGACCCCATCTTGGCCATCTCGCGCCTGAACATGCTGGTGAAAATCACCCCCTTGTTTACATGTAGTCTGTTTGCTTACCTCCTTCAGTAAGGAATGAAGTATGACTGTATTTGGCAGTAAGATGGGAAAACCAGCTTTTACAAGATGTTAAACTTTTATATGATAGTGTCCATGTGGATTTTCCCCCATGATAGCAGAATATTCACATGAAGAATTACAACGGCAATCTAATGTTATTTAAATAGTTTGAAGAATGTTTAATGATGAAATTATGTTAGACTTTGTATATTGTGACTTTTGTACTTCTGATTTGTTTTTCTACCTCATCATTTTGGTAACAGAGAGATCAATGGACCATTTTATACGCAAATAATAATTTACCAAATTGGCACTGTGTGCTAAAAGGTTTGAGGCTGTCACAGAGGAGTAAGGGGACAAGTAGCAAAATGGATAGCAAGCTGGCTACAAAACCGAGAATAGGGGTTAAAGATAGATCGGTACCGGGACCACTTTTTTTCCTCATTTACATAAACCATTTGGACATGTGAGTTGGGCTTCCACACCCTCAGTGTGCAGCTCGTCTGCAACCACAAAAAACCATCATGCATGTGTGAGCCAGATTCACTGGCAGCTGTCATAAGTCTTACATGCTGCACCAGTCTACCCTCCCTCAGTTCTTTGCACCTCCAAACAGACTTACCAGTTGGCTGCTTGGAGTCAAGGGCTATCCATAGAAACATAGAAACATAGAAAATAGGTGCAGGAGTAGGCCATTCGGCCCTTCTAGCCTGCACCGCCATTCAATGAGTTCATGGCTGAACATTCAACTTCAGTACCCCATTCCTGCTTTCTCGCCATACCCCTTGATCCCCCTAGCAGTAAGGACCTCATCTAACTCCTTTTTGAATATATTTAGTGAATTGGCCTCAACAACTTTCTGTGGTAGAGAATTCCACAGGTTCACCACTCTCTGGGTGAAGAAGTTCCTCCGCATCTCGGTCCTAAATGGCTTACCCCTTATCCTTAGACTGTGACCCCTGGTTCTGGACTTCCCCAACATTGGGAACATTCTTCCTGCATCTAACCTGTCTAACCCCGTCAGAATTTTATATGTTTCTATGAGGTCCCCTCTCATTCTTCTGAACTCCAGTGAATACAAGCCCAGTTGATCCAGTCTTTCTTGATAGGTCAGTCCCGCCATCCCGGGAATCAGTCTGGTGAACCTTCGCTGCACTCCCTCAATAGCAAGAATGTCCTTCCTCAGGTTAGGAGACCAAAACTGTACACAATACTCCAGGTGTGGCCTCACCAATGCCCTGTACAACTGTAGCAACACCTCCCTGCCCCTGTACTCAAATCCCCTTGCTATGAAGGCCAACATGCCATTTGCTTTCTTAACCGCCTGCTGCACCTGCATGCCAACCTTCAATGACTGATGTACCATGACACCCAGGTCTCTTTGCACCTCCCCTTTTCCTAATCTGTCACCATTCAGATAATAGTCTGTCTCTCTGTTTTTACCACCAAAGTGGATAACCTCACATTTATCCACATTATACTTCATCTGCCATGCATTTGCCCACTCACCTAACCTATCCAAGTCGCTCTGCAGCCTCACAGCATCCTCCTCGCAGCTCACACTGCCACCCAACTTAGTGTCATCCGCAAATTTGGAGATACTACATTTAATCCCCTCATCTAAATCATTAATGTACAGTGTAAACAGCTGGGGCCCCAGCACAGAACCTTGCGGTACCCCACTAGTCACTGCCTGCCATTCTGAAAAGTACCCATTTACTCCTACTCTTTGCTTCCTGTCTGACAACCAGTTCTCAATCCATGTCAGTACACTACCCCCAATCCCATGTGCTCTAACTTTGCACATCAATCTCTTGTGTGGGACCTTGTCGAACGCCTTCTGAAAGTCCAAATATACCACATCAACTGGTTCTCCCTTATCCACTCTACTGGAAACATCCTCAAAAAATTCCAGAAGATTTGTCAAGCATGATTTCCCTTTCACAAATCCATGCTGACTTGGACCTATCATGTCACCTCTTTCCAAATGCACTGCTATGACATCCTTAATAATTGATTCCATCATTTTACCCACTACCGATGTCAGGCTGACCGGTCTATAATTCCCTGTTTTCTCTCTCCCTCCTTTTTTAAAAAGTGGGGTTACATTGGCTACCCTCCACTCCATAGGAACTGATCCAGAGTCAATGGAATGTTGGAAAATGACTGTCAACGCATCCACTATTTCCAAGGCCACCTCCTTAAGTACTCTGGGATGCAGTCCATCAGGCCCTGGGGATTTATCGGCCTTCAATCCCATCAATTTCCCCAACACAATTTCCCGGCTAATAAGGATTTCCCTCAGTTCCTCCTCCTTACTAGACCCCCCGACCCCTTTTATAACCGGAAGGTTGTTCGTGTCCTCCTTCGTGAATACCGAACCAAAGTACTTGTTCAATTGGTCCGCCATTTCTTTGTTCCCCGTTATGACTTCCCCTGATTCTGACTGCAGGGGACCTACGTTTGTCTTTACTAACCTTTTTCTCTTTACATATCTATAGAAACTTTTGCAATCCGTCTTAATGTTCCCTGCAAGCTTCTTCTCATACTCCATTTTCCCTGCCCTAATCAAACCCTTTGTCCTCCTCTGCTGAGTTCTAAATTTCTCCCAGTCCCCAGGTTCGCTGCTATTTCTGGCCAATTTGTATGCCACTTCCTTGGCTTTAATACTATCCCTGATTTCCCTTGATAGCCACGGTTGAGCCACCTTCCCTTTTTTATTTTTATGCCAGACAGGAATGTACAATTGTTGTAGTTCATCCATGCGGTCTCTAAATGTCTGCCATTGCCCATCCACAGTCAACCCCTTAAGTATCATTCGCCAATCCATCTCAGCCAATTCACGCCTCATACCTTCAAAGTTAGCCTTCTTTAAGTTCTGGACCATGGTCTCTGAATTAACTGTTTCATTCTCCATCCTAATGCAGAATTCCACCATATTATGGTCACTCTTCCCCAAGGGGCCTCGCACAACGAGATTGCTAATTAATCCTTTCTCATTACATAACACCCAGTCTAAGATGGCCTCCCCCCTAGTTGGTTCCTCGACATATTGGTCTAAAAAACCATCCCTTATGCACTCCAGAAAATCCTCCTCCACCGTATTGCTTCCAGTTTGGTTAGCCCAATCTATGTGCATATTAAAGTCACCCATTATAACTGCTGCACCTTTATTGCACGCACCCCTAATTTCCTGTTTGATGCCCTCCCCAACATCACTACTACTGTTTGGAGGTCTGTACACAACTCCCACTAACGTTTTTTGCCCTTTGGTGTTCTGCAGCTCTACCCATATAGATTCCACATCATCCAAGCTAATGTCCTTCCTAACTATTGCCTTAATCTCCTCCTTAACCAGCAATGCTACCCCACCTCCTTTTCCTTTTATTCTATCCTTCCTGAATGTTGAATACCCCTGGATGTTGAGTTCCCAGCCCTGCTCATCCTGGAGCCACGTCTCCGTAATCCCAATCACATCCAGTGAAGACGTGGCTGACACCCTTGAGGAGGCCAAGTAAGGAGTGTTATAATGACAGCCACATGTCCACCAGATGTGTTATAGAGCAAGCCTCCATTTTGGATGCCCCTAAAGGTTCATCACCATCCTCCGTCTGCTCCACGATGACATGCAGGTGGTGATCCTTACCAACGGATCCTTTACAGACCCAATCCACGTCCGGACCGGGGTCAAACAGGGCTGTGTCATCGCCCCAACACTCTTCTCAATCTTCCTCGCCGCCATGCTCCATCTCACAGTCAACAAGCTCCCCACTGGAGTGGAACTAAACTACAGAACAGGTGGGAACCTGTTCAACCCTCGTTGACTCCAGGTCAGGTCCAAGACCACCCCAATGTCTGTCGTCGAGCTACAGTACGCGGACGACGCCTGCGTCTGCGCACATAGAGGCTGAACTCCAAGTCATAGTCAACGTATTTACTGAGGCGTACAAAAGCATGGGCCTTACGATAAACATCCGTAAGACAAAGGTCCTCCACCAGCCTGTCCTCACCGCACAGCACTGCCCCCCAATCATCAAGATCCACAGCGTGGCCCTGGACACCGTGGACCACTTCCTATATCTCGGGAGCTTCCTATCAACAAGAGCTGGCATCGACGGTGAGATCCAACACTGCCTCCAGTGCGCTCGTGCATTCTTCGGCCGCCTGTGGAAAAGAGTGTTTGAAGACCAGGCCTTCAAAACTGCCACCAAGCTCATGGTCTACAGGGCTGTAGTAATACCCGCCCTCCTGTATGGCTCAAAGACATGGACCATGTACAGCAGACACCTCAAGTCACTGGAGAAATATCCAATGATGTCTCCACAAGATCCTACAAATCCCCTGGGAGGACAGGCGCATAAACATCAGCGTCCTCATCCAGGCCAACATCCCCAGCATTGAAGCACTGACCACACTCGATCAGCTCTGCTGGGCAGGCCACATAGTTCGCATGCCAGACACGAGACTCCCAAAGCAAGTGCTCTACTCTGAGCTCCTTCACGGCAAATGAGCCAAAGGTGGGCAGCGGAAATGTTACAAAGACACCCTCAAAGCCTCCCTGATAAACTGCGACATCTCCACTGACACCTGGGAGTCCCTGGCCTAAGACCGCCCTAAGTGGAGGAAGTGCATCCGAGAGGGCGCTGAGCACATCGAGTCTCAACACCGAGAGCATGCAGAAATCGGGCAGGCAGTGGAAAGAGCGTGCAGCAAACCAGTCCCACCCACCCCTTCCCTCAAAGACTATCTGTCCCACCTGTGACAGAGTCTGTGGCTCTCATATTGGACTGTTCAGCCACCATAAAACTCACTTCAGGAGTGGAAGCAAGTCTTCCTCGATTCCAACGACTGCCTATGATGATGATGATATAGAGCAAGCAATCGTCATGATGAAAGATGTACTTCAGAAGTCTTGACAGATCTGGAGGAGCCCTTCAGTACACACCAGCCAGGCTCACCAGAATCATCGTCGTACGCTGCACGATGCATAACATAGCGCAGCAGTGAGGATTGGAGCTGCAGGAGGAGCACAGCCTCTTTGGAGGAAGAGGAACAGGTGGAAGATGAGGAGGAAAACCTGACTTGGAGATGGCACCAGCAGCGTTGCACATTGCTGCCCAGGATGGCCTCATAATGGCTAGATTTACTTAACTTGTACTAGTGCGCCCATGTGGTTCCCAGATACTGGACTAATTTCGCCCAAATCCCCACCCCCCAACAACACCACAAAGCAGCCCTTCAATAACCAGGGCATTCGTCTCACCCAAACCCCCATGGTTCGAGGTTAAGTAATGTCTCGCCATTCACTCCAAGAAAGCCATTTCCTAAGTAGCAGGCAAAAATGGCCAAGACAGAAAATTGTGCAAAGAAATAAATTTATGTCCATCATAAATATAACTGAAATTTAACTAGCATTTTTTCATGCACCCATGTGCATACCCTTGTGCATCTAGGATTGTGGCTTTTTATCTTTTTCATATGCTTTTACGAGGTGCAACCCTTGGCTTCATCAGAGGTAGAAGCAGACTGCTCATTTCCCTGCTGCGTCTGATTTGATACTTTTGGTGGATGGCCTCTGGGTTTTGGAGCCTGTGAGAACCTCACCAAAGATTGCTCCTCCTGCAATTGTGCAGGGGCAGATTTAGCTTTTGGGATCTGAGGCTGCATGTGGGACTCTGACTGAGGGAGGGGCAATGGGGTAGAAGTGGGACTGCTTTTGAAAAGAGCCCCACTATCATGTCCACTCTCACCATCATCCCTCTCATTGACCACCCGCACTTCTCTGCAAGCAAGGAGCAGGATAGCATCAGTGGGGTGATGAAGGCCCAAATCTATGCTAATATCCCTCCTCGAAATGAGGTCAATGAGCATCTGCCATCTGTTGTTCACAGCAAGCATGTTTTCGTTGTACTGACGCATTAGATGCTCCATGCAGGTGGCCATCCTTTCCATGGAACAGCACATCGCCATCATCGCCTGCGAGGTGGTGGTGCTTATGTTGGAAATGGACTCCTCCATTCTCTACACATTTGCACTCATCACAGCTGAAAAAGCTGCCAGAGGCTTATGCAAATATTGCTGCCCCGCTAAGATCACCCTTTTTCTCGATGGCCCCCGAGATGCAGCATCTGCTTACATAGAAACATAGAAACATAGAAAATAGGTGCAGGAGCAGGCCATTCAGCCCTTCTAGCCTGCACCGCCATTCAATGAGTTCATGGCTGAACATGAAACTTCAGTACCCCCTTCCTGCTTTCTCGCCATAACCCTTGATCCCCCGCGTAGTAAGGACTTCATCTAACTCCCTTTTGAATATATTTAGTGAATTGGCCTCAACTACTTTCTGTGGTAGAGAATTCCACAGGTTCACCACTCTCTGGGTGAAGAAGTTTCTCCTCATCTCGGTCCTAAATGGCTTACCCCTTATCCTCAGACTGTGACCCCTGGTTCTGGACTTCCCCAACATTGGGAACATTCTTTCTGCATCTAACCTGTCTAAACCCGTCAGAATTTTAAACGTTTCTATGAGGTCCCCTCTCATTCTTCTGAACTCCAGTGAATACAAGCCCAGTTGATCCAATCTTTCTTGATAGGTCAGTCCCGCCATCCTGGGAATCAGTCTGGTGAACCTTCGCTGCACTCCCTCAATAGCAAGAATGTCCTTCCTCAAGTTAGGAGACCAAAACTGTACACAATACTCCAGGTGTGGCCTCACCAAGGCCCTGTACAACTGTAGCAACACCTCCCTGCCCCTGTATTCAAATCCCCTCGCTATGAAGGCCAACATGCCATTTGCTTTTTTAACCGCCTGCTGTACCTGCATGCTAACCTTCAATGACTGATGTACCATGACACCCAGGTCTCGTTGCACCTTTCCTTTTCCTAATCTGTCACCATTCAGATAATAGTCTGTCTCTCTGTTTTTACCACCAAAGTGGATAACCTCACATTTATCCACATTATACTTCATCTGCCATGCATTTGCCCACTCACCTAACCTATCCAAGTCACTCTGCAGCCTAATAGCATCCTCCTCGCAGCTCACACTGCCACCCAACTTAGTATCATCCGCAAATTTGGAGATACTGCATTTAATCCCCTCGTCTAAATCATTAATGTACAATGTAAACAGCTGGGGCCCCAGCACAGAACCTTGCGGCACTCCACTAGTCACTGCCTGCCATTCTGAAAAGTACCCGTTTACTCCTACTCTTTGCTTCCTGTCTGACAACCAGTTCTCAATCCACGTCAGCACACTACCCCCAATCCCATGTGCTTTAACTTTGCACATTAATCTCTTGTGTGGGACCTTGTCGAAAGCCTTCTGAAAGTCCAAATATACCACATCAACTGGTTCTCCTTTGTCCACTTTACTGGAAACATCCTCAAAAAATTCCAGAAGATTTGTCAAGCATGATTTCCCTTTCACAAATCCATGCTGACTTGGACCTATCATGTCACCATTTTCCAGATGCACTGCTATGACATCCTTAATAATTGATTCCATCATTTTACCCACTACTGAGGTCAGGCTGACCGGTCTATAATTCCCTGTTTTCTCTCTCCCTCCTTTTTTAAAAAGTGGGGTTACATTGGCTACCCTCCACTCCATAGGAACTGATCCAGAGTCAATGGAATGTTGGAAAATGACTGTCAATGCATCCGCTATTTCCAAGGCCACCTCCTTAAGTACTCTAGGATGCAGTCCATCAGGCCCTGGGGATTTATCGGCCTTCAATCCCATCAATTTCCCCAACACAATTTCCCGACTAATAAAGATTTCCCTCAGTTCCCCCTCCTTACTAGACCCTCTGACCCCTTTTATATCCGGAAGGTTGTTTGTATCCTCCTTAGTGAATACCGAACCAAAGTACTTGTTCAATTGGTCTGCCATTTCTTTGTTCCCCGTTATGACTTCCCCTGATTCTGACTGCAGGGGACCTACGTTTGTCTTCACCAACCTTTTTCTCTTTACATACCTATAGAAACTTTTGCAATCCGCCTTAATGTTCCCTGCAAGCTTCTTCTCGTACACCATTTTCCCTGCCCTAATCAAACCCTTTGTCCTCCTCTGCTGAGTTCTAAATTTCTCCCAGTCCCCAGGTTCGCTGCTATTTCTGGCCAATTTGTATGCCACTTCCTTGGCTTTAATACTATCCCTGATTTCCCTTGATAGCCACGGTTGAGCCACATTCCCTTTTTTATTTTTACGCCAGACAGGAATGTACAATTGTTGTAATTCATCCATGCGGTCTCTAAATGTCTGCCATTGCCCATCCACAGTCAACCCCCTAAGTATCATTCGCCAATCTATCCTAGCCAATTCACGCCTCATACCTTCAAAGTTACCCTTCTTTAAGTTCTGGACCATGGTCTCTGAAATTACTGTTTCATTCTCCATCCTAATGCAGAATTCCACCATATTATGGTCACTCTTCCCCAAGGGCCCTCGCACAATGAGATTGCTAATTAATCCTCTCTCATTACACAACACCCAGTCTAAGATGGCCTCCCCCCTAGTTGGTTCCTCAACATATTGGTCTAGAAAACCATCCCTTATGCACTCCAGGAAATCCTCCTCCACCGTATTGCTTCCAGTTTGGCTAGCCCAATCTATGTGCATATTAAAGTCACCCATTATAACTGCTACACCTTTATTGCATGCACCCCTAATTTCCTGTTTGATGCCCTCCCCAACATCCCTATTACTGTTTGGAGGTCTGTACACAACTCCTACTAACGTTTTTTGCCCTTTGGTGTTCTGCAGCTCTACCCATATAGATTCCACATCATCCAAGCTACTGTCTTTCCTAACTATTGCATTAATCTCCTCTTTAACCAGCAATGCTACCCCACCTCCTTTTCCTTTTATTCTATCCTTCCTGAATGTTGAATACCCCTGAATGTTGAGTTCCCAGCCCTGATCATCCTGGAGCCATGTCTCCGTAATCCCAATCACATCATATTTGTTAACATCTATTTTCACAGTTAATTCATCCACCTTATTGCGGATACTCCTTGCATTAAGACACAAAGCCTTCAGGCTTGTTTTATTAACACCCTTTGTCCTTTTAGAATTTTGCTGTACAGTGGCCCTTTTTGTTCTTTGCCTTGGGTTTCTCTGCCCTCCACTTTTCCTCATCTTCTTTCTGTCTTTTGCTTTTGTCTCCTTTTTGTTTCCCTCTGTCTCCCTGCATTGGTTCCCATCCCCCTGCCATATTAGTTTAAATCCTCCCCAACAGCACTAGCAAACACTCCCCCTAGGACATTGGTTCCGGTCCTGCCCAGGTGCAGACCGTCCGGTTTGTACTGGTCCCACCTCCCCCAGAACCGGTCCCAATGCCCCAGGAATTTGAATCCCTCCCTGCTGCACCACTGCTCAAGCCACGTATTCATCTGCGCTATCCTGCGATTCCTACTCTGACTATCACGTGGCACTGGTAGCAATCCCGAGATTACTACTTTTGAGGTCCTACTTTTTAATTTAGCTCCTAGCTCCTTAAATTCGTTTCGTAGGACCTCATCCCTTTTTTTACCTATGTCGTTGGTACCAATGTGCACCACGACAACTGGCTGTTCTCCCTCCCATTTCAGAATGTCCTGCACCCGCTCCGAGACATCCTTGACCCTTGCACCAGGGAGGCAACATACCATCCTGGAGTCTCGGTTGCGGCCGCAGAAACGCCTATCTATTCCCCTCACAATTGAATCCCCTATCACTATCGCTCTCCCACTCTTTTTCTTGCCCTCCTGTGCAGCAGAGCCAGCCACGGTGCCATGAACTTGGCTGCTGCTGCCCTCCCCTGATGAGTCATTCCCCTCAACAGTACCCAAAGCGGTGTATCTGTTTTGCAGGTGGATGACCACAGGGGACCCCTGCACTACCTTCCTTGCACTACTCTTCCTGCTGGTCTTCCATTCCCTATCTGGCTGTGGACCCGGTTCCCTGCGGTAAGACCAACTCACTACACGTGATACTCACGTCATTCTCAGCATCGTGAATGCTCCAGAGTGAATCCACCCTCAGCTCCAATTCCGTAACGCGGACCGTCAGGAGCCGGAGGTGGACACACTTCCCGCACACGTAGTCGTCAGGGACACCGGAAGTGTCCCTGAGTTCCCACATGGTACAGGAGGAGCATAACACCCGACCGAGCTCCCCTGCCATGTCTTAACCCTTAGATACACTTAAACTGGTAATAACAATGTTAAAAGTTACTGACCAATATAAGAAGAAAAAGAAAAACTACTCACCAATCACCAGCCAATCACTTACCCCCTAGGCTGTGACGTCACCTTTGTATCTTTGCCTTCTCCCTGTAGCTGCACCGGTACGCCTCTCGCCGACCCCGGACTCGCGCTGCTCCGAGCTCCCGCCTCCTCGACTGACTGCTCGAACTGCTCGACTCCCGCTGGCCTTTATAGGCCTCTCGCCGACCCCGGACTCGCGCTGCTCCGAGCTCCCGCCTCCTCGACGAACTGCTCGACTCCCGCTGGCCTTTATAGGCCTCTCGCCGACCCCGGACTCGCGCTGCTCCGAGCTCCCGCCTCCTCGACTGACTGATACGATAAGAATGGGTAATATTACCGTTATGCACATGATGACATTTCACTGGCTCCTGACATCAGTCATCATATGAGTAACTGTTGTATGCCATGTGGCTGTATGAGATTTAATTCTGTCACCAGGTTGCTGGGAGCTCCCCCTCTTTACATCTCTCACTGCCAGCAGCTCTGCAACTCCAGAGATTTCAAGGGCGTGCTCCTCTGCTGGTGTCAAGTTACTGAAGACTGGAGGGCCACCTCCGGTTCTCTGCCTCTCCTTGTTATTGTGCGCTCTATTCTGCAAGGAGGGAAAGAAGAGAACTTTGAGGGTTTTTTAAATTCATTTTGGGATGTGGGCGTCGCTGGCAAGGCCACCATTTATTGCCTATCCCTAATTACCCTTGAGAAGGTGGTGGTGAGCCGGCTTCTTGAACCGCTGCAGTCCTTGTGATGAAGGAATTCCCACAGTGCTGTTATGGAAGGAGTTCCAGGATTTTGACTCAGCGACAATGAAGGAGCGGCGATATATTTCCAAGTCAGAATGGTGTATAACTTGGAGGGGAACTTGCAGGTGATGGTGCTCCCATGGGCGTGCTGCCCTTCTCCATCTAGGTGGCAGAGGTTGCAGATTTGGGAGGTGCAGCCGAAGAAGCCATGGCAAGTTGCTACAGTGCATCTTATAGAGGTTACACACTGCAACCACAGTGCACTGGTGGTGGAGACAGTGAATGTTTAAGGTGGTGGATGGGGTGCCATTCAAACGGGCTGCTTTGTCCAGGATGGTGTCGAGCTGCATCACACTCTGCTTTGTGCCTTCTAGATGTGGAAAGGCTTTGGAGAGTCAGGAGGTGAGACACTCGCTGCAGAATACCCAGCCTCTGACCTGCTCTTGTTGCCACAGTATTTATGTGGCTGGTCCAGTTAAGTTTCTGGTCAATGATGACCCCGCCCCCACCCCCAAGATATTGATGGAGGGGGATTCGGCGATGGTAATGCCGTTGAATATCAAGGAGAAGTGGTTAGACTCTTCTTTGTTGGAGATGGTCATTGCCTGGCACTTATGTGGCGCGAATGTAAAGTGCCACTTATCAGCCCAAGCCTGAATGTCATCCAGGTCTTGCTGCATGTGGGCATGGACTGCTTCATTTTCTGAGGAGTAGTGAATGGAACTGAGCACTGCAATCATCAGCCAACATCCCCACTTCTGACCTTATGATGGAGGAAGTTCATTGATAAAGCAATTGAAGATGGTTGGGCCTAGGACACTGCCCTGAGGAACTCCTGCAGCGATGTCCTGGGGCTGGGATGATTGACCTCCAATCACCACAACCATCTTTCTTTGTGCTAGGTATGACTCTGGCCAGTGAAAAATTTTCCCCCTGACTTCAATTTTACTGGGGCTCCTTGATGTCACTCTCAGTCAAATGCTGCCTTAATATCAAGGGCAGTCACTCTCACCTCACCACCTCCTGGAGATCAGCTCTTTTGTTCATGTTTGGACCATGGCTGTAATGAGGTCTAGAGCCGAGTGGTCATGGCGGAATCCAAACTGAGCATCGGTGAGCAGGTTATTGGTGTGAGTAAGTGCTGCTTGATAGCACTGTCGACAACACCTTCCATCACTTTGCTGATGATTGAGAGTAGACTGATGGGACTCTAATTGACTGAATTAGATTTGTCCTGCTTTTTGTGGAAACGACATACCTGGGCAGTTTTCCACATTATCTGGTAGATGCCAGTGTTGTAGCTGTACTGGAACAGCTTGGCTACAGGCGCGGTGAGGTCTGCAGCACAATCTTCAGCACGATGGCCGAGATCTTGTTGGGGCCTATACTGTTTAAAAAGAGCGGGAGCCGAAGAGGAGCGGAGCGAAGAGTTTAAAAAGAGCAGGAGATGGAGAGGAGCGTTTAAAAAGAGCGGAAGCCTGAGAGAAGAGGAGAGTTTAAAAGGAGCGGGAGCCTGAGAGAAGAGGAGAGTTTAAAAGGAGCGGGAGCCTGAGAGAAGAGGAGAGTTTAAAAGGAGCGGGAGCCGGAGAGAAGAGGAGAGTTTAAAAGGAGCGGGAGCCGGAGAGGACAGTTTAAAAAGAGCGTGGCAGGAAAAAAAATATCAAAGCGTTACATCACAGGAGAGCAGGTAGGTGATTGGTTGGTGAGTATTACAGCTTTTATTTTCTCTCTAAGTTAGGGAAGGGGGTTAAATTAAGAGCTGAGAAACTGTAACTTGCTCGTACTTATTGAATTAATAACTTAGAATAGATAAAATAATTAAACAATAAAACTAAAATATCGATTGAATAAAAGCTTTAATTAATTAATAAGTAAAAGAAGGTTAGAGATGGCAGGGCAGGTGGTGTGTGGTAACTGCAGCATGTGGGAGTTTGTGGAGAGCATTGTGATCCCGGACAGCCATGTTTGCAGTAAATGTCTCAGAGTTATTGAGCTGAAGTCTGAAGTGCAGATATCGCAGGGCATCAGGGAGGGGGAGTTACCTGGACACTTTGATCCAGGAGGCTGTCACACCCCTTAGGTTAGATAGTGGTACAGGGACAGGAGGGTGTGACTGCAACTCAGACAGGTAGGAGGGACTCTGGGCGCAGTGCTGGAGGAGCCGCGGCCTTTGCCCTTATCCAATAGGTATGAGGTTTTTGCTGCCGCTGTGGATGAGGGAAAAGCCTGCAGGATGGATGAGCAGGTAGGGGACAGTATAGTCAGAGGGATAGATGCAGTTCTCTGCAGCCGCGATCAGGAATTCCGAAGTTTGTGTTGCTTGCCAACGTTAAAGACATCTCCTCACGGCTGGAGAAAGACATGGCGTGGGAAGGGGAGGATCAAGTTGTTGTCCACATAGGAACCAACGACAGTTAGAACTAGGAATGAGCTTCTGCTGAAAGAGTTTGAGAAGTTAGAGTCCAAATTAAAAAGAAGACCCTCAAAGGTAATAATCTCTGGATTGTTATCTGAGCCATGCACCAATTGGTATAGGAACAAGCAGATTAGAAAGTTAAATGCGTGGCTCAAAGAGTGGTGTGGGAGGCAGGGGTTTTGCTTCATACAGCACTGCACCAGTACTGGGGAAAGAGGGAGCTGTTCCGTTGGGACGGGCTCCGCTGGAACCAGTGTCCTAGTGAATCGAATGACATGGGCGGTAGACAGGGCTTTAAACTAATGAAGGGGGGGTGGGGTGGTGATAGGATTCAGGAAAGAGTAAATTTAAACGCTGCAAGAGAAATGTCAAGGCTCCAGAGCAGAGTTTTGGGTAAAAAAAATCAAAGCTAAATGCACTATATCTGAATGCATGATGCATTCGCAACAGAATAGATGAATTAATAGCGCAGATAGAAATTAATAGGTTTGATCTTATAGCCATTATGAGACAGGGAGGATAAGAAATGGCAGAGAAATTAAACAAATACTTTGTGTCTGTCTTCACGGAAGAAGACACAAAAAACCTCCCGGAAATAGTGGAGAACTAAGGATCTAGCAAGAATGAGGAACTGAAAGAAATTAGTATCAGTAAAAAAAAATAGTACTGGAGAAATTAATGGGACTGAAAGCCAATAATTCCCCTAGACCTGATGGCCTACATCCTAGGGTTTTGAAAGAGGTGGCTATAGAGATGGTGGCTGCATTGATTGTCATCTTCCAAAATTTCATACATTCTAGAAAGTTTCCCGCAGATTGGAAGGTAGCGAATGTAACCCCGCTGTTTAAGAAAGGAGGGCGAGAGCAAACGGGGAACTACAGACCAGTTAGCCTGACTTCAATCGTAGGGAAAATGCTAGAATCTATTATTAAGGATGTGGTAACAAGGCACTTAGAAAATAATAATAGGATTGGGCAGAGTCAACACGGATTTATGAAAGGGAAATCATGTTTGATTGAGGTTGTAACTAGTAGAATAGATAAGGGGGAATCAGTGGATGTGATGTATTTGGATTTTCAGAAGGCATTCGATAAGGTGCCACACAAGAGGTTATTAAGCAAAATTAGGGCTCATGGTATTGGGGGTAATATACTAGCATGGATTGAGGATTGGTTAACGGACAGAAAACAGAGTAGGAATAAACAGATCATTTTCGGGTTGGCAGGCTGTAACTAGTGAGGTGCCGCAAGGATCGGTGCTTGGGCCCCAGCTATTCACCATCTATATCTATGATTTGGATGAGGGGGCTATATGTAATATATCCAAGTTTGCTGATGGTACAAAGCTAGGTGGGAATGTAAGTCGTGAAGAGGATGCAAAGAGGCTTCAAGGGGATATTGACAGGCTAAGTCAATGGTCGAGAACATGGCAAATGGAATTTTGGGCCCAAATTTGCCCAGGAGTTGCTCCGTTTTTTTTGGAGCAACTTGATTTTTCTGGAGTATCTTAAAAATCTCCATTTTGCACATTCAATTTGCGCCAGTGTAAGTGAGTTAGTTAGGATTTTTTTTAGTTTTGTTTTTTTTTCAAAAGGGGGCGTTATCAACCATCTATGCCCGTTTTGACCATTTAAGCCAAATTGGACAGCTAATCGTTGCTCCAAACTAACTTAGGCCAGCGTATGTGGCCACTTGTGGTCGCACAGAAAACGCTTGTGGAGAGTTAAGAAATCAGCGCAGGTAGGTACTTAATTGTGTCCTCCGTCCATGCTAACTGTACGAGTCTGAGCACCAGAAATGGCTGTTTGGATTTCAAATCACACATAGTTCCTTCACAGCAACACCAATCTATTGGCTGTCATTCATCAGAGTGTTGGCACACCAGTAATTGTACCACTGTTAAGCACCTATTCTATAAATGTGTTGTACTCAATTGCAAACAAATTAGATCAACATTATTTTAGAACATTTAAATTCTTCTTTCATTCATCTTCTCCACAGATGATTTACAAAGACTGTGAGGTTATACATATCAGGAAAGGATGAACAAGCTGGGGCTCTTTCTCTTGAAAAGAGAAGGCTGAAGGATGACCTAATAGACGTCTTTAAAATTTGGAAAGGATTTGATAGAGTAGATACAGAGAGAGTGTTTTCAGTTGTGGGGAAGAATAAACATAGGGGCCATAAATGTAAGATTGTCACCAAGAAATCAAATAGAGAGTTCTGTAGAAACTTCTTTACCCGGAGAGTGGTGTGAATGTGGAACTTGCTACCACAGGTAGTGGTTGAGGCGAATAGTATAGATGCATTCAAAGGGGGGCTAAATAAGCACATTAGGGAGAAGGGATTAGAAGGTTATGCTGTTAGTTAGATGAGGAAGAATGGTAGGAGGGTCTAGTGGAGCATAGAAAGTAGGAGAGAGACAAAAGATGTGTGTTATGATACAACTTATGGGTCTGCGAAGCATAGATAATTCAATATTCAGGAAGCATGGTAAGGAATAAGGATGAGTTCCCAACCCTATATCTTCATCACAAAGTCTACCTTCTTCCAGCTCCATAACATCACCTGCTTTCATCCCTACCTCAGCCCATCTACTGCTGAAACTCTCATCTACGACTGTATGAACTCTAGACTTGACTATTACAATGCTCTCCTGGCGAATCTTCAGCTGCCATAAAATTTCAGCTCATCCAAAACTCTACTGCCCATATCCTATCCCGAATTAAGTCCCACTCACTGGTCACCTCTGTCCGTGCTGTTCTACATTGGCTCGCAGTCCTTCAGTGTCTCAAATTTTAAATTCTCATCCTCGTGTTTAAATCCTTCATGGCCTATCCCCTCCAAATCTTTGTAACTTCCTCTAGCCCTGTATCCTCCCCTACAAATCTCTCTCTATTCCTCTGACTCTGGCCTCTTGTGCATTCCCTTTTCTATTCACTCCACTATTGGTAAACATGACCTTAGTTGTTGAATTCATTTTTGTTATTATGCCTTTGTAAAGTACCTTGGGTTGTTTTTTTACATTAAAGACGCTATATAAATGCAATTTGTTATTGATGTGGCGAAGACATACCAAACATTATATGCAGTTACCAATTATGTTCTTAGGCTTTCTGTCACTTTAAAATAGAGTATTTGTCATAAATTCCATCAAAATCTTTTATCTTATATTAACCATATATTGTGTAAATGTTCGGGGAGAAATTGGCCTGGTTTGCACCTCCTGTTAGCGCTTGCGAGGGCAGTAACTGGGCACGAAGGGGTTACCAACTGGGTGCGCGAATTCACCAACGCCCGCAAATTTCCCTGGCAGTTTTGCGCTGGTGCTAACACTTACCGTCTTGCGATCGTAGATCGTGACGCCCCATTACCTCCCTGGATGTGCTATTCGCTCCCGACCCCTGCAGCATCGCCGGGCGTCAACAACGGCAGCTGCAAGAGGCATTGTCACCTCACCTGACCACTTGGGTAGAGATATTTAAAGGCAGTGGTGGTCAGGTTGGGCAAAATGTATTTCTCCTCCCATTCTGGTGCGTCCTGACTTAACACTCAGCCCTGCACTTTCGTAGATTACTTGGGGCTGTTGTGCATGCAGCGCAGGTCCCGCAGACCCACTATGATAGCATGAGGATTGATTCAAACCAACATTGGCCTTTCCCTTTCAGTGAGGAAAGGAGTCTCCAAAGACGGCAGCGTGCACGGAACATTGCTCCGGGCTCTGCCACTACCGCCCCCTCACTCACTTTAGCGCTCTAACGGAAGTGATGGCGTTTGATTTAGCGCTCCACTTCCCTCTTGGAGCACTAAAACAGAAGTTTCCAGAACAAAAATTATTTTTCGCCTGGTGGTACTTTTGCGTCCCTGAAAAGTTAGCACCCCAAACGGGATGCTATGTAATTCCTAGCCCTGTAATATGAAATGTAAATGGTTAAGCGAATATGTTTTGATAAGAACTGCAATTTCTATTAGCAACAATTTACATTTCTACCTTTATTTTCCAGGAATTGGAGACGGGAGTGGTTGATCTACTGATTTCAACACCAAATGGCACTGCAGAAGTTGGTAGCAACAGAGACAGGTGAAACAGATGCTTTATTTTAATAATGGAAGAATTTACATTTATATAGCACCTTTCACTACCTCAGCACATCCCTTTAAAGCCAGATAGTCACTGTTGTAGTGTATCGAACCATGTCAGCCAATTTGTACATAACAAGGCCCCACAAAATGCACTGAGATTAATGACTAGATAATCTGTTTTAGTAAAGTAGGTTGAGGGATAAATATTGGTCAGAATACCAGGAGATCTCTCCTCTTTTTCTTTGAATAATGCAGTGGGAGCTTTTACATCCAGCTGAGAGTGCATCATCATCATAGACAGTCCCTCGAAATCGAGGAAGACTTGCTTCCATTCCAAAAGTGAGTTCTCAGGTGACTGAACAGTACAATAGGGGTATTACAATCTCTGTCGCAGGTAGGACAGACAGTCGTTGAAGGAAAGGGTGGGTGGAGCTGGTTTGCCGCACGCTCCTTCCGCTGCTTGTGTTTGCTTTCTGCATGCTCTCGGCGACCAGACTCGAGGTGCTCAGCGCCCTCCCAGATGCTCTTCCTCCACTTAGGATGGTCTTTGGCCAGGGACACCCAGGTGTCAGTGGGTATGTTGCACTTTATCAAGGAGGCTTTGAGGGTGTCCTTGAAACATTTCCTCTGCCCACTTGGGGCTCACTTGCCGTGTAGGAGTTCAGAGTAGAGCGCTTGCTTTGGAAGTCTTGTGTCCGGCATGCGGACAATGTGGCCCACCCAACGGAGCTGGTCAAGTGTGGTCACTGCTTCGATGCTGGGAATGCTGGCCTGATTGAGAACACTGACGTTGGTGTGTCTGTCCTCCCAAGGGATTTGCAGGATCTTGCGGAGGCATCCCTGGTTGGTATTTCTCCAGCGATTTGAGGTGTCTACTGTATATGGTCCACATCTCTGAGCCATACAGGAGGGCGGGTATCACTACAGCCCTGTAGACCACAAGCTTGGTGCCAGATTTCAGGGTCTGATCTTCGAACACTCTCTTCCTCAGACAGCCGAAGGCTGCGCTGGCGCACTGGAGGTGATGTTGAACCTCGGTGTCGATGTCTGCCCTTGCTGATAATAGGCTCCCGAGGTATGGAAAGTGGTCCAGGTTGTCCAAGGCCGTGCCATGGGTCTTGATGATTGGGGGCAGTGCTGTGTGGCGGGGTCAGGTTGACGGAGGACCTTTGGCTTACGGATGTTCAGTATTAGGCCCATGTTTTCAAACGCCTTGGTGAAGATGTTGACGATGACTTGGAGTTCAGCCTCTGAATGTGCGCAGACGCAAGCGTCGTCCACGTACTATAGTTCGATGACAGAGGATGGGATGGTCATGGATCTGGCCTGAAGGCGACGAAGGTTGACAGACTGTGTGTGTCAATTTAATGTTGAATCTGTAAACAGCACCTCCAACAGTACTACGTGCTCAAGTTCTGGAATGGGACTTAAACCCACAAACCTCTGACGGAGGCAAGAGTACTACCACTAAACCAAGGCTGACACATTTTAAGAGTTGATATATCTTGGTCTTGCCATGATGTTGAAAGGAGACGCAAATCCAACAAAGGAGAAGAATGTGACTGAACTACCAGGCAAATCTCAATGGGGGGAAAATTGCGGTCGGAGGCCTCCTTCGGACGAATGCCTCTGACCAGAACATTTTTTAAGAAAATACCTGGTGGTCCCGGATGAATGTAGGATTCCGGTCAGAGGCCTCCATTCTCTCTGCAGCATACGGGAACATGTCTTCCAGATACGTATTCATAACCTGGGATCACATGGGCCTGGACCACCATTGGACATCTAGTATTCTCATTGATAATACGATAATCTGTTAGTATGAGCTCCCATTACTATCAATGAGAATACCCAAAAAAAACAAGAAACACAACACAAGTTTAAAAAAAACACTTCACATAGTTAAAATTAATTGAAATTGAATGTAATTGAATGTTTTAGAAAAAAATATATTTATTTGAATTTTTTTTAATGTGTTTTAATAGGGTTAACAATAAACTTCCTTTAATGGACACGTTTTAAATATAAAAATGAAGGATTAAATGTAATTTTTCCATGTTTTAAACTCTTTTTCTGGTAAAAGTAGACTATATGTCTGCTTTTACCATGCGTAATAGTTTGAAGGACATTCGCTGGGCAAGAGTTGGGCAAATAGCCCAATCTCTGCCCCACGGATGTCCTTTGTTATATATGTAAACATTGTAACTGTGCAAGACTTGCCATTAGAGGGCGCAACTGTTGGAGGCCCAAGAGTCACCTGCACACATCGTGCAAGGGAGTATAAAAGGTTGTCTGCCATGCTGCTTAGGCACTCTGGAGTTGTATTAAAGAGACTAAGGTCACATCAGTTTTAGCTCACAGTACTCAGACTTGTGGAGTTCTTCCATACCTAACATCCTTCTTGCAGGGATGCAGTTTTGACATCGCAAAAGCCGGTTCTCGGTGCATGCGTATTGCGCGCTGTGCGCCGAGAACCGGCATTTGCAAAGTCTTTTCAGGTGCGTGCACACATCATACGCGCCTGGCGCGGCCACACTTCTTGGGGAGTAGACTCAGGGCCACAAAGTACAGATCACATGGTGACACTAGTGGCCATTAAATGGCATGTGGTGCTAGGAGACTTAAAGTAGTGTGGGGAAAAAAATTCTCAAATTAAACCCCTCTGCATTTTCTTTCAGATTCTTACTTAACCCATCAGCTTGCACTGATGAGCATCTCCAGCAGTTTAAGTTTTTGGGAATCCTGATGGCTGTGGCTATTCGGACCAAGAAACCATTGGACCTACACCTAGCCCCACTTGTGTGGAAACAGCTCTGCTCAATCCCACTCACCTCTGAAGATTTGGAGGAGGTTGACTTGCTTTACATTCGGAGTTTGTATGGAATCTTGCATTTAGACAATAGTGGGATAACAGAGGAAAATTTCTTGGAGGTAAGGACTGTGCCAAGTTTCTGATTGAATTTTGTAATCTCCTTTGCCAACTGGACTGATTTGCATTAGGAGACTCGAGCCATTGAAATGTTAGGCATAATACTGAAATGAATGGTCTGTGTGTCAGCACGCTGTATGGTGGAATAGTGGATATTGGCATCCGCAATATGTTGTATTTCTAGTCTCAACCTGGAAGTAGCCTGCCCTCTTTTCCGATGGAATAGTGCACGGCATGGGGACTTCAATTTTAGAGTGATAGTTAATTTCAGGATTGTTTTCTTGTTTCTTTTAGTATATGAGCTTATAGTGATGCAGTACAGAAGGGGCCATTTTGGCCCATTATGCCTGTGCCGGCTCTTTAAAAGAGCTATCCAATTAGTCCCATTCACCTGCCCTTTCCCCATAGCCCTGCAAATATTTCCCCCTCAAGTATTTATCCTTCCTTTCTGAAAATTATTATTGAAATTATTATTGCTTCCATCATCCTTTAAGGCAGTGAATTCCAGATCATAAAAACTCGCTGCGTGAAAAATTTTTTCCTCATCTCACCTCTGGATCTTTTACCTTCAATCTATCCTCTGGTTACAGACATTACTGCCACTGGAAACAGTTTCTCATTTACTCTATTAAAACCCTTCATGATTTTGAACACCTCCATTAAATGGCCGCCTTAACCTTCTCTGCTCTAAGGAGAACACCCCCCCAGGTTCTCTAGTCTCTTCACATAACTGAAGTTCTGCATTCCTGGCACCATTGTGTAATTTTATGCAGTTTTGTTCATATTGTCCATACAATATGAATCAGCAAATATAACGAGCTTTATTGTTAAAAAAAATGTTTTTTCAGTCGAGCTGGGCTGGATAGTGTGGACACTTTTTCTAATGTTATTTGTCTTGAATTATTTTCTAGATGATCCCTTTGGATTCTTTTGTTGGTCAAAGTGCAGATGGTAAGGTTGTTCCAATAATTCCTGGAGGAAGTAGTATACCTCTGACGTTCGGAAACAGGAAGGAGTATGTAGAGAGAGCGGTTGAATATAGATTACATGAACTGGATCAACAGGTGAGCATCAAAGTCCTTTAAAATGATTTTAATTTCTGGGTGGAGCTGTAAGTAGTGGACTATTATGCTCCTATTCCTCTGCTCTCTTGGATCTTCAAATTGGATAACTGCTGCCTTCACCAAACCCTTGAAAATGAGGGTGGTGAGGACTCCCCTAGTGGTCTGTGGTAAAAGCACTACCTTGTGTAGAACTGAGTCATTAGGATCAGGAGGTTCCGAGGCTTGAACCCTCGGCCTCCTTTGCGCCTCCAGCTGGCAACAACGGGGCGCAAATGGGTTTGTGATGAATTAAGCGACGCCCACAAAATTCCCTGGCGCTAAGATTTAGCGCCTTGGTCCTTAGCGTTATCATCCGGTGCGCAGCACCCCGAATCAGAAATTCCCCCTTTTCCCCCAGCCTGAGCGCCTGCCGTTAACAACCGCAGGAAGAGGAGGTGGTTCGCAGTAGGTAGCCGCTGGAGGACTGGTATTTAAAGGCATCAACATCCAGTTTATTTTTAGTCAGCAAAGAATGCTGCCTTGTCAGTTTGACATAGGCAAGCAGGCTGAGCAATTTCAGCATTACTCGTTTTTTAAGGATCCTTCTGCCTCAGAAAAATTATTCACTTTCATTTAGCTGAGATTTCAAAGTGTAAAGAGATGACAAAATGTGGCCAGAGGGAAGAAGGCCAACAGGGCTCTCAACAGGAGGCTTTGCCCTCATAGGGTATTCCAGCAGCAGTTCCCTACATCAATTTCAATGAGTAATATGTCTTAGAAGGCTCCGCATCACCAAGGAAGCGGTCATGGTGCCCTGACACTTCCTGCACCCAGACCTCCAGCATCACACCAGGGTGACCAGAACTCTTTCATTGGCAGTCAAGGTCACCGTCGCCCTCAATTTCTATGCCAGCAGATCCTTCCAGTGTGCAACAGGAGACATATCTAACATATGACAGTTCGCCATGCGTTGCTGCATCAGTGAGATCACAGATACTCTCTACAGAACGAGAAGGCACTACATTTCCTTTGCCATCACCAGAGAGAAGCAGCACTAGCGTGCATGTGGCTTTGCCAGGATAGCAGGCTTCGCCATGTTGCAGGGGCTAATGTCTGCACCCATGTCATTTTGCGGGCACCATATAACAACCTTGAGGTATTCCTCAACCGCAAAGGCTACCACTCACTTAACATAGAAACATAGAAAATAGGTGCAGGAGTAGGCCGTTCGGGTCTGCACCACCATTCAATAAGATCATGGCTGATCATTCCCTCAGTACCCCTTTCCTGCTTTCTCTCCATACCCCTTGATTCCTTTAGCCATAAGGGCCATATCCAACTCCCTCTTGAACATGTCCAATGAACTGGCATCAACAACTTTCTGCAGTAGGGAATTTAACAGGTTAACAACTCTCTGAATGAAAAAATGTCTCCTTATCTCAGTCCTAAATGGCTTACCCCTTATCCTTAGACCACGTCCACTGGTTCTGGACTTAGCCAACATCGGGAACATTCTTCCTGCATCTAACCTGTCCAGTCCCGTTAGAATTTTATGTTTCCATGAGATCCCCTCTCATCCTTCTAAACTCCAGTGAATACAGGCCGAGTCGATCCAGTCTCTCCTCATGTCAATCCTGCCATCCTGGGAATCAGTCTGGTGAACCTTCGCTGCACTCCCTCAATAGCAAGAACGCCCTTCCTCAGATTAGGAGACCAAAACTGAACACAGTATTCCAGGTGAGGCCTCACTAATGCCCTGTACAACTGCAGTAAGACCTCCCTGCTCCTATACTCAAATCCCCGAGCTATGAAGTCCAACATACCATTTGCCTTCTTCACCGCCTGCTGTACCTGCATGTCAACTTTCAATGACTGATGTACCATGACACCCAGGTCTCGTTGCACATTCCTTTTTCCTAATCTGCCACCATTCAGATAATATTCTGCCTTCCTGTTTTGCCACAAAGGTGGATAAACTCACATTTATCCACATTATACTGCATCTGCCATGCGTTTCCCCACTCACCTAACCTGTCCAAGTCACCCAGCAGCCTCTTAGCGTCCTCCTCACAGCTCACACCGCCACCCAGCTTAGTGTCAATCTGCAAACTTGGAGATATTACACTCAATTCCTTAATCTAAATCATTAATGTATATTGTAAAAAGCTGGGGTCCCAGCACTGAGCCCTGTGGCACCCCACTAGTCACTGCCTGCCATTCTGAAAAGGACCTGTTTATCCCGACTCTCTGCTTCCTGTCTGCCAACCAGTTCTCTGCCACGTCAGTACATCACCCTAATGTCCTCCTTACTATTGTGTTAATTTCCTCTTTAACCACCAACATCACCCCACCGCCTTTTCCTTTCTGTCTATCCTTCCTGAATGTTGAATACCCCTGGATGTTGAGTTCCCAGCCTTGGTCACCCTGGGGCCATGTCTCCGTGATGACAATTACATCATGTCCATTAACAGCTATCTGTGCAGTTAATTCGTCCACCTTATTACGAATACTCCTCGCATTGAGGCAAAGAGCCTTCAGGCTTGTCTTTTTAACACACTTTGCCCCTTTTAGAATTTTGCTGTAATGTGGCCCTTTTTGCTTTTTGCCTTGGGTTTCTCTGCCCTCCACTTTTACTTTTCTTCTTTCTATCTTTTGCTTCTGCCCCCATTCTACTTCCCTCTGTCTCCCTGCATAGGTTCCCATTCCCCTGCCATATTAGTTTAACCCCTCCCAAACAGCACTAGCAAACACTCCCCCTAGGACATTGGTTCCGGTCCTGCCCAGGTGCAGACCGTCCGGTTTGTACTGGTCCCACCTCCACCCAGAATCGCTTCCAATGTCCCAGGAATTTGAATCCCTCCCTTCTGCACCACTCCTCAAGTCACGTATTCATCTGAGCTATCCTGCGATTCCTACTCTGACTAGCACGTGGCACTGGTAGCAATCCTGAGATTACTACTTTTGAGGTCCTACTTTTTAATTTAGCTCCTAGTTCCCATAATACGTCTTGTAGGACCTCATCCCGTTTTTTACCTATATCGTTGGTACCTATATGCACCACGACAACTGGCTGTTCACCCTCCCTTTTCAAAATGTCCTGCACCCGCTCCAAGACATCCTTGACCCTTGCACCAGGGAGGCAACATACCATCCTGCAGTCTCGATTGCGGCCGCAGAAACATCTATCTATTCCCCTTACAATAGTATCCCCTACAACTATCACTCTCCCATTCTTTTCCTGCCCTCCTGTGCAGCAGAGTAACCCACGGTGCCATGAACTTGGCTGCTGCTGCTGCTCTCCCCTGATGAGTCATCCCCCTCAACAGTACCCAAAGCGGTGTATCTGTTTTGCAGGGAAATGGCCGCAGGGGACCTGCACTACCTTCCTTCCACTGCTCTTCCTGTTGGTCACCCATCTCCTATCTGGCTGTGTACCCTTTACCTGCGGTATGGCCAACTCGCTAAACGTGCTATTCATGACATCCTCAGCATTGCGGATGTTCCAGAGTAAATCCACCCGCAGCTCCAGTGCCGCAATGCGGTCTGTCAGGTGCTGCAATCGGATACACGTCCCGCACATGTAGTCGTCGGTGACACTGGAAGCGTCCCTGACATCCCACATAGCACAGGAGGAGCATGACACATGTCCGAACTCTCCTGCCATGACTTAACCGTTAGAGTAACTTAATTTGGCAACAACAACAACAATGCTAAAGGTTACCTACTGATAAAGAAAAAGAAAAACTACTCACCAATCACCAGCCAATCACTTACCTCCTTGGCTGTGACGTCACCCTTCTATTTCTTTCTTTCTTCTTTTTTGCTTTCTCTCCCTGCAGCTGCACCGGCTGGTCTCTTGTAGGCCTCCCCACACTGCCGCTCCGCCTCCTCGATGTCCCGCTGGCTCCCGATGACGTTGGGGCTTTTGGAGGCCTCCCCACGCTGCCGCTCTGCCTCCTCGATGTCCCGCTGGCTCCTGACAACGTTGGGCCTTTTGTAGGCCTCCCCATGCTGCCACTCCACCTCCTCGATGTGCAGTTGGTGTGTGACCACACACAGCGAATCCTCATCGTCAATGCCCGCTATCCTGGCAGCAACCACGATACCTTCATCCTGTGCCAGCTTTGTTCCAACCACCACATCAAGCTCGCGGCTAGCTGCTGGGAGACAAAGGTTATCCACTCTCCACACCCACCCCAACCCCAACACTCGTGCCAAGCACTCATAATGACAGCCATGCTGCCACCAGGAACATCATTGTGCAGACCATTGGAGCTCTCAAGCAACGGTTCCATTGCCTTGACCAATCGGGAGGAGCCCTCCAGTTCTCGGCTGAGCATGTGTCCCTTTTCGTCGTCATCTGCGGCATGTTTTCCATCATGAGGGCGCAGCCATTGCCACTAGGCTTAGCTGCATCACCTCAGGAGGAGGAAGAGGGAGATGAGGAGGAGAACAGGAGCACGAACTGCAGCGACTGAGGAGGCAGTCACTCAATCAGCCTTGTGGCAGGGCGGTTCATGACTGCCCCATCAGACTTCGGTTCCAATGAATTTGAGGCCACCTCCCGGTTGCTCAGCACGTTCCCATCATTCCATCAATTTCTCATTCCATACCACACCTCAAACCTTAAATGAGACCCAGCACCAAATCTGCAACACTCCTATAATAAATGTATCCAGATTCAGTAAACACATATATACAGCAACAATATTAACTAATCACCCTTGTGCAAACCCTTACTTGCCCTCTTTACAGTAGCTTTTCCTAATAAGAACATAAGAAATAGGAACAAGAGTAGGCCATACGGACCCTCGAGCCTGCTCCGCCATTCAATAAGATCATGACTGATCTGATCATGGACTCAGCTCCACTTCCCCGCCCACTCCCCATAACCCCTTATTCCCATTATCGTTTAAGGAACTGGCTATTTCTGTCTTAAATTTATTCAGTGTCCCAGCTTCCACAGCTCTCTGAGGCAGCGAATTCTACAAATTTACAACCCTCTGAATCTACTGCTCCTACGTAGTATCTCCCCAGTGGCTGCAGCACGGCTGGCGGAAGGTTGCTGATTGTCGGTGCCAGAGACTACAGCTGGCATTGCAGGATGTCCTCAATCAGCTCTGGGCCTGGAAGGTCGGCTGTACACTGCGCCAGCTCAGGATGGGCAGCGGTAGTCTGGGCTGGCTGGATGGCAAGCAATGACAAGTGCAATGGCGGAGTGGCAGTGTTGGGATCAGGAATGCTAGCATCCTGAGAGAGGACAGCAGGTCCTGCTCCACTGACCCACTGCCACTCCCCTGGGGCAGCACCTCAGCATCCCTACCAATCTGCTGGAGCACAGATTGGGCCCCGTTCCATTGCGCCCCATTTGGAGGCGGTAACGTCCGCGAGGCAGGAGTTTTTGCGGCAAGCTCGGAAGTCCCGCCCCGCTCTCAAAATTGGGGTTACCGCCCTTGAGAGAGATGGAGCACAAAAAAACGCGCTCCACTTCCTCTCTGGGATGCTAATGGGAGTCGCACGCAGCACTACGCACTGGGCCGCATATGAGGGGCTCTCCCCTTCATTAAAGGGGCTTTCCTGGACCACCATGCCCCCAGCCCAGCACTCAAGATCGTGACATGGGCCCCTCGTTCAAAGTGGCAACGGACCGCGACAAGTAAGTCGGCATTTTTTTTATTGAGCTGCCTGTCACCTCCCCTTTAACTTGCCTCCGCTGTCATCGCCCGCCGCAATTTCAGGGGAGGCACGGCAATTTTTTCGGGGCGAAAATGGGGCGCTACGCACGGTGATGATGTCATCATCGCCGGCCGAGCAGTGCACTACACGGAATTTAGCGGGAGTTTTTAGCGGAGGAGCGCCCTGGCGAAAAGTCGTTTGTGCCCCATTAGCGCCCCTAACGGGAGGCGGAAACGACCACTATTTCTCCCCCTTGTATTTTGTCACTCAGTAAATGTTGCATCCAAATACATACCTTAATCCTGCTTTTGGCAAAATTCCAATATGACTCATCAGGACATGCCAGCAACTGGCTCAACACTGCCTCACTCATTATTTCCCTGCTTAATGAAAATCTGTATAATGTGAGTTGAACCTGTTTCATGTGGAGTATAAAACATTTCAGCCACTGAAGTACATCTTTAAATTCTCTCCAATTCACTAGATTAGTTTACATCACTTTAGGAAAAGGTTTTAGAAAAAAATATTTGTTACTTTGTTTTTACAAAAGACATGGCTATATACTAACCGTGCTTGATTTGCAGAGACAGCATTCCAATAACAAATGAATTCACAAACTATTAATGTTTTCCCTGTGGTGTTTGATCATTTTCAGGTAGCAGCAGTCAGACAGGGGATGTCAGCCATTGTCCCTGTACCTCTCCTGTCTCTACTTACAGAAAGGCAGCTTGAACAGCTCGTGTGTGGGATGCCAGAAGTCAATGTGGATACCTTAAAGAAAGTTGTGCGTTACCGTGACATTGTTGAAAACCATCAACTACTAAGTTGGCTCTGGCAAACATTGCAAGAGTTTTCTAATGAAGAGAGAGTACTGTTTCTTCGCTTTGTCTCTGGCCGCTCCAGGCTGCCAGCCAACCCTGCAGACATCACACAGAAATTTCAGATTATTAAAGTGGACAGGGTAGGTGTCCTGCATTGAAAGACTATTCTGGTGGCTCATGTGATTAACTTCTAACTAAATGTTGTAAACATAGACATAGAAAATAGGTGCAGGAGTAGGCCATTCGGCCCTTCAAGCCTGCACCACCATTCAATAAGATCATGGCTGATTATTCCCTCAGTATCCCTTTCCTGCTTTCTCTCCATAGCCCTTGATTCCTTTAGCCGTAAGGGCCATATCTAACTCCCTCTTGAATATATCCAATGAACTGGCATCAACAACTCTCTGCGGCAGGGAATTCCACAGGTTAACAGCTCTCTGAGTGAAGAAGTTTCTCCTCATCTCAGTCCTACATGGCCTACCCCTTATCCTAAGACTCCTGGTTCTGGACTTCCCCAACATCGGGAACATTCTACCCGAATCTAACCTGTCCCGTCCTGTCAGAATCTTGTATGTTTCTATGAGATCCCCTCTCATCCTTCTAAACTTCAATGTATAAAGGCCCAGTTGATCCAGTCTCTCCTCATATGTCAGTCCTGCCATCCCGGAAATCAGTCTGGTGAACCTTCGCTGCACTCCCTCAATAGCAAGAACGTCCTTCCTCAGATTAGGAGACTAAAACTGAATACAAAATTCTAGGTGAGACCTCACCAAGGCCCTGTAAAACTGAAATAAGACCTCCCAGCTCCTATACTCAAATCCCCTAGCTATGAAGGCCAACATACCATTTGCCTTCTTCATCGCCTGCTGTACCTGCATGCCAACTTTCAATGACTGATGAACCATGACATCCAGGTCTCGTTGCACCTCCCCCTTTCCTAATTTGAAGACCAATACAATCTGATACTCAAATATGCCTATAGTATATACTTATGTATATAATGATCTACATGCCCTAAAGCTTAACCCAAAGAAATCCATGTGTACGGCAAGGGTCACCATTACAAAGCTCGTATGCACTAAAATTATTTCCTTTATATTGGCTTGCATTCGCTAGTACATGTTCTTTCTTTTCAAATTCTGTTCAGCTCTTCCAGTGCTTGTGGCATTTGAGTGATAACCTCCCCAAGCATCAGTCCTGGCTGCTACTGTTGATTTTAAATCATCTCCCCCAAGACCTGTCCTGCTGGCTGGCTCTGATTTTGTGAGAACCTGGACTGGTGATTTAAATACTGCAAAGTTGAAGGAGCAAAGCACATTCCTATCAGCTGTTACTGTCAGCTATTGCTTCACTCCTCAGGCATGGTTATATTTATGTAGCAGGTCTACCTGCCAAGGGCAGTTAGGTCCCTATTGTTGATTTAAGATTGAAGATAGCCAGCAGACTAGTTGCAACAAAATCCACTGTTAGTGAGCATGCAATGTTCAGATTACAATTTCTAAAACTTTGGGCTTATTTTTTTGATTTTAAAATGCCAAGTTGGTGAAAGATTAACCAGATGTCTCTAGGATAGTTGGAGAGTGAAGTGATAAATGTAATACATAACCTACTACATGTGTTGTGATGGCAAAATGGGAGGTTAATAGGTTGTAGAGTGGCTTCAAACTATTGTGGTCCTTATCAGAGATATTTATCCCAACTATATCTAACTTAATCCTCTCACTCGTACCATCAACATGCAGAGTGGAAAAGAAGCCATGGTTTCTGGTTCACTGATACTGTTGTTATTATTGCAAAAGGATGTTTGGATTTGCAGACTAATTTACTTTTGACTGTTTAGAATCCCAAAATGACCTAGTGCCCCTGACCTTGCTTGAATCCCGCAAGTTATGCACAATGGCTTTTATCTCTGGTGGTCTGTTCTGTGCAGCAATTCCTCCCCCCAGCAGCCCCTGTCCAGTGAACAACTGAAATAATCTGAGGTTTGAGGTCAGTGCACTGGTATATATTCAGTGCTTATGCATTTACATTAAAATGTGTACATTAAAATTCAAATTTTAGTTTTTCTAGGTTTAGTTTTTCTACACCTGCAGGTTTCTTTAACCAGTCTCCTGCAGCATGGGTACCTGGTGAACTGCTACATGGGGCAATGAAGCGGCTATAGACAAGCAAGAATAGCTTGGGGAACTTTAGCCCCAGATTCTGAGGACCAGTTATTTCACTGAAAAGCAGAACTCCATATATATAATATATGTATGCAAGCCACTCAAAAATATACTTGTGAGTTTGTCATGTTACAGTAAAACACCAATAACTCTGGGCAGTCATATTTACCATCGTAACAATATCACATTGGCTATGACCACGTGACGTATGGACTTGCTTACAAAGAATGCTGCTTTCTGAGCATATTTAATTGATTGATTCTTTGAGCTTGTGCAAAGTGCGCTACCAGGTGCGACTCTTATCTGTGCCATAGTATTTAACTTCTTCACAGTGGGATCGAGAGTCCCACATGGTTTGTTGCCTACCTGGTGCAGGGTGAGGGAAAACTTGAACCGACTTGAAAAGATATTGGAGAGGAGGAAGCATTCAGTCGTCGTGGTCCATGAAGGACCAACAACATAGGGAAGAGTAAGCTAGAGGTCCTGTTTGGGGAGTACCAGGAACTAGGAGCTAAATTAAAGAACAGGACCTCTAGGTTTAAAATCTCTGGATTATTACCTGAGCCAAGTGCAAATTGGCATGAAGATAAGCAGATTAGGGAAGTGAACACGTGACTAAAGGAGTGGTGTGGAAAAGAGGGGTTCCATTTCATGGGGCATTGGCACCAGTATTGGGACAGGACGGAACTATATTGCTGGGACAAACGCCACTGAAATGGGCGGTCGCCAAAGGACTTTAAACTAGTAAATGGGGGGAAGGCTCAAGTGGAAATTGTAGTACAAATAGTAGTTCAAAAACAAGTGAAAGGGAAGAGAGTAGAGTAACAGTCAGAAATTGTGCTTTAGGCACTACATGTAAAGGGAAAATTAAAAGATGTAAAGTGATTAAACTAGGAAAGATAAATAAGAAACAAGTGAGTAAAACATTAGAGCTGAAGGACAGGCTAGGGTACGTGGTCCAAATAAGCATTCTTTATACAAAGGCACGAAGTATAAGGAATAAATTGAATGAACTGCAGGTGCAAATTCAAATTGGAGGGTATGACATGGAAGCCATTACTGAGACATGGCTGCATGATGGTCAGGACTGGGAACTAAATATACCAGGTTATAAGGTCGACAGGAAAGAAAGGGAAAATGGCAGACAAGGAGGAGTAGCCTTAGTGATTAAGGACGAAATCACTTCAATGATGAGAGGATATAATGAAAGGTAAGCAGGCAGTGGAGACTTTATGGGTAGAATTAAGAAATAGGAAAGGATGTAAGACTGTTGTGCAAGTTCTGTATTGGCCCCCTGGTAGCAGCTGTGAAGTGCTAGTTTGGATAAATGCAGAGATTAACCAAGCATGTAGCAAAGACAGTGTTTTTAATGGGGGATTTTAACTTTCATATACCTTGGGATATAAGCAGACTAACACCTGTCAGAAAGTTAGTACATTTCTTGAGTGTGTCCGGGATAGTTTTCTATAACAATATGTCCCAAAGGCGACAAGGGGGGCATGCCATATTAGATTTCGTGATGAATAATGAGCCGGATTTAGTTAACAGCCTAGCTGTGTGTAAACATTTATCCTATAACGATCATAACATGATCAAGTTCAACATAGCATTTGAAAGGGAGATTCGCGAAACAGTTACTAAGATTCTAGATTTGGGTAAAGACTACTTCAACGGGATGAGACAGCGACTGTCCACATTAAATCTGTTAATGGGTAAAATGACAGAAGATCAGTGGGAGATGTTCAGAAAAGAATTCAAGGTGATACAGAACCAGTTTATACCCCTGAGGGGCAAGAGCTCTGCTTGCAAAAAAAACCCAGTCATGGACAACAAAAGAGGTGAGGGACAGCATAAAACTAAACGAAAAAGCATATTAAAAGGCAAAAAATAGCACAGATCCTGGTGAATGTGAAAGATACAAAATACAGCAAAGAATCACAAAACAGACAGCAAGAGCTACAAAAAGTGAGTATGAAAAGAAACTTGCAAGGGATATCAAAATCAACACAAAGGGGTGGAAATTCGGTCGCGTCTCTGATGCGGCGTTAATCCAGGCGGAGCTGTAATTTTAGTGCCTTGAGAAGGTTTGCGCCTCCCGCCGAGAAATTTGGCGGAATCGGATGAACAGCTGAAAGGGGCACTAAATCAGCCATTACGCACCTGACCTGGGGGGGCGCCAACGAAAATGCTGCCGCTAGCATTTGCCGAACCATTGCGCATGCTCCAAACTCCGATTCAGATCCCGGGAAAAGCCAAGTCTTAAAGGCGCACCAAGGTAAGTATGCGAATGCGCAGCTCCACCTCCTCACTGACATGAGAGCAGGAAAATTGAGGAGCAGGGAGGAAGGCAGAGAGCGCCCCGCTTCTCGGCCACGGCCCTTGAGGAGGCTGTGGAGAGGCGCAACAATGCGCTACACCCTGGAGGGGGACGAAGGCCATCGCTGAGGGTGTTCAGGAGGTTGTGGAGGGAGGTGGCCCAGCACATCTCTGCCCGTGACACGGTGGCCAGGACAACGACTCAATGTCACAAAAAATTCAACGACCTCACTCGGGTGAGTAATTAACCGAGCCTCACTGTCTTGCATCATATAAAGGCTTTACACTGCCCACCCCTTCTCTATGTGTACCAGGCCATGCTCCTCGTTGCAGAAGACACCCTAAAAGCTCTCTATCGCCTCACCAGACATGCCCTGCCCATCCAAGTCTCTCACCTTCGAGCTCCCAACTCATCCTGAGGACTCCCACCAACACCTTTTAACTCCTCATATGTGGTCACAGACCTTCAGCCTCATACTTACTCATAGCTCTTTGTCCCCAAATCCCACCTTTGGCACATCCACCGAGCGCTGTCACTCGGGCTGATTCACATCCTGCAACATTAGTAGCGAGTCACTTGCTGCAGACACATGTGGCACACAAGTAGCTACAGACCCACTGACAACAACTTCTTTTGGTCATTGCAGGCCAAACTCACCCACAACAGGCCAGAGCAGGAGGCAGGGAGCCAGATCTCCAGGACCTTACAGCCATCGAGGAGCAAATGTCCGCCCACATAGGTGCACCAGTCGGGCCGGTGGCAACCGGCGAGGCAGGTGCTCGACAGTGACAGTTTGTGAATGAGATGTTTGTTTTCTGTGAGAGCCTTGAGCCCACATGCCTTACAACATGTAGGTCCAAAATAACGATGCCCCCTCCTTCTTGTCTTCCTGTCCCCTCCCCAACTGCTATCCATACTTGTGTTGCTTTGTGCTTACAGATGCTGAGCCAGATGAGCCACAGCCCGCCTATCAGCCGCCGTCATCACACGAAGAGAAGGATGAGGAGGACGTGGAGACATGTATGGCCACAGAGAGGGACCTATCCTCCGTGCCAGCGAGTGGGGAGATCAGCTCGGTGGAGGAGCCTATGTTCCTGGGATTCTCAGATCCAGACGCTCATGGGGTTCCCAGATCTTGGTGTTCCTGGCCCCAGTGGCATGCAACAACGCGCAGTGCGAGGGGAAGCTCGGGGCCCAGCTCTCCGGAGAGCAAGTCGGCCCAGGAGTCCTGCTTAGAGTTGGGCAGATGAAGACCTGGATTGGGAGGCTATGTCCAGGGAGTCCATGCAGATGCAATGTGAGATTATGGGTGTATTGAGAAGGGTGCCACAGAGCGTGGATGCACTTGCTGTGAGTGTGGCGGAGGTCACCTCAAGCATTGCCCATGCCTCTCAGCAGCCCACTGAGTCCATCCTTGCCCGGCTAAACCGGGACGTGGGCTCAACAAGTGACAGTGGGGTCATAGAGGTGATAGTGTGTGCCTTGGTTGACATGGCAGCAACCATGACATCACATGCCGAAGCCACACAAGGTCTTCGTGATGTTATGCAGACACTGGTTGCTGGCCTGCGATCTCAGAATATAGCGTTTCAAGCATGTGATGTCACCCCACAGTCGGACAGGGAACAAACGGTGCTGCAGCAGGTCAGCAATCTGTGGTTGCACATATTGCTCCTGATGCTCTGGCAACATCCCGGAGGAGTGACAGTGTGCCGCTGGAAATGGAAGCTGCTATCCTTCCTCACGCTGACAGCATTTCGGCTCCCGCCACTGCCAGTCCGCTGCTGCACCCACAACGGCCTGCACCCCAGCCGTCTGACACTGTTGCTGCCAATCCTGAGGTGGTGCAGTCAGCAGTCGAGCCTTCCATGCTCCCAGCTAGTCCAGGGCATCATCGTAGGCCGTCTGTTCTGTCTCCCACAGACACAAAGCAGCCCTCAAGTGGCCTTACTGCAGGCACTGAGGCCACGTTGAGGAGGAGCAGTAGGCGTGGGACTGGGGTGAGGCAGAGGGGTGGGAAATGCCAGTGCAAGACCCACTGAGGAAAGGTGTCCCCATGGGACCTCTGTGCATATGTTATGCAGTATCCTAATCTTTTGTGTTCATTGAAGGGGCGGGTGCTCCATTTTGTTTTATTTGAGGGTCTGGCACCCCTGTACCTATGTTATGCAGTATTATCATCTTTTGTGTAAGGGGCGGGTGCTCCATTTTGTTTTATTTGAGGGTGAGGGGTTTTTAGGGTTGTTTGAGGTATATTTGAAAAATAAACTGTTACTTTGACCATCTCCTTCAGCCTCTGGTGTATGACTGTGGACTTGTGACAGAGATGTTGCATTATTGTGGCACAATGCGCGGTCATTATTAGCTGCATCCCTCAGCTCCCTCCATTTAAGCAAACTGATCTCTTATGAGCTGCCGCTGAATAGCCCTGGTGCCACCAACATTGGCACGCTGCCTAATCCGTGGCTGCTGCTGGTTCTCGTCGTCTTGCTGGACATCCGGGGTGTCGCCAGGCTCCTGTTCCTCTCCCTCCTCCTCCTCCTCCTCCCCCCCTCCTCCTAAGGTGGGCCTGGGATTCCCAGTGGCAAGGCCTGGGCCCTCATGATGGTCAAGTTGTGCAGCATGCAGCACACCACAATGAATAGTGAGACCTGTTGAGGGGAGTATTGAAGGCTGCTTCCAGAGCAGTCCAGGCATCGGAATTGCTGCTTCAGCAGCCCTCTTGTTTGCTCTATGATGTTCCGGTGGCGGCATTGCTCTCATTGTAGCATTCCTCCGGCTCTATGTGGTGGGGTTGCGGAGGGGGATCATTAGCCAGGTGGCCAGGCCGTTTCCCTTGTCCCCGAGCAGCCAGCCTTGGTCTTCCCGTGGTGGCTAAAACAGTCGAGGCACAGTGCTCTCCCGGAGGATAAACGCATCATGTGCGCTTCCAGGATAGCGAGCATTGACTGCGAGGATGCGCTGCATGTGGTCGCACACCAGCTGCACATTTAGAGAATGGTATCCCTTTCTGTCTCTGAAGACCTCTGCATTCTGTAATGGTGCTCGCAAGGCCAAGTGCGTGCAGTCAACTGCTGCTTGCACCCTCGGGAAACCGGCTATCCTGGCAAACCCACATGCGCGCTCATGCTGTTTCTCCCTGGTCATTGGGAAGTTAATGAAGTTCATTCTGCATGTGCAGAGAGCCTGTGTGATGTCGTGGAGCAGCGATGTGATGTGAATTGTGGGACACTGCATACGTCCCCTGATGCAGGCTGAAAGGAGCCAGAGGCATAGAAGGTGAATGCCATTGTGACCTTCACTGCGACGGGCAGAGCAGTCCTGGTGCCAATGTGAGGCTGCAGGTCTGCCTGCAGGAGATGGCATACCTCTGTAACTACCTCCTTTCAGAAGCGCAGCCTTTGGATGCACTGCTCCTCGAACAGGTCCAAGTATGAGCATCGCCGCCAGTAAAGCTGTGGGGGGGTAAGGCCTCTTGCTCCGACTTCTAATGGCTCTCCTCATTCGGCCGCTGACATGGCCAACAGCCTTTCTCTCTTAACGCCGCCTTACTAGAGCATGTAGAATGCGACGCTGGCAGCATAGCAATGCATCCATTAAAGTTCTCTAAATAACTTTTTCTCAAGTTGAACTGTTATGTCTGCCGCTGCAAACTCAGAGCCTCACGTACCATGCTGTGTGTAAACATTGCGCTGACTGTGACCTCTGAGGGAAGCGCTTCCTCAACCCTTTAAGTAGCCACAAGTTAACGACTGGAAGGCTATAACCGACAGATTTTTCAGACGTGATTATTGGCGGTCGCTAAATGAGACGGCCGCATCTAATTTAGCGTGCGGGGCGCAAGCGTGGGCGTTACACTAGGACTGATGTCATGATCGGACTGATAGCAGCCAGTCGCTAGCGTTTGCGCCCCCAGTAAATTTCTCTTGAATTTTCCGTCGGGGCACCAAAAGCTGCGCGCCCGGTCGGTAAGCTGTTACGCTCGCATTAATATGCCCCTTTGGCTGCTAACTGAGGCGATAGACAACCGAAACTCCAGCCAAAAATTTTTTACAATTATATTAGGAAAAAGAGGATAGTTAAGAGCAATGTTGGGCCCTTAAAACTGAAAGAGGTGATACTGTCAGTGATAAGGAAATGGCGGGCATGTTGATTAATTACTTTGTGTCAGTATTTACAGTAGTGGAAGAGGATAGATAGCCTGCCATAAATCCCAAGGAAACTAATATTAAATCAGGGACAGGGACTGAATAAAATTAACGTAATTAAATAACAGTAATGAAGAAAATAATGGCACTAAAGAGTGAAAAATCCCCAGGACCAGATGGTTTCCATCCCAGGGATTTAAAGGAAGTAGGTGAGCACATTGCATAGAAACATAGAAAATAGGTACAGGAGTAGGCCATTCGGCCCTTCTAGCCTGCACCGCCATTCAATGAGTTCATGGCTGAACATGCAACTTCAGTACCCCATTCCTGCTTTCTCACCATACCCCTTGATTCCCCTAGTAGTAAGGACTCCATCTAACTCCTTTTTGAATATATTTAGTGAATTGGCCTCAACAACTTTCTGTGGTAGAGAATTCCACAGGTTCACCACTCTCTGGGTGAAGAAATTCCTCCTCATCTCGGTCCTAAATGGCTTACCCCTTATCCTTAGACTGTGTCCCCTGGTTCTGGACTTCCCCAACATTGGGAACATTCTTCCTGCATCTAACCTGTCTAACCCGGTCAGAATTTTAAACATTTCTATGAGGTCCCCTCTCATTCTTCTGAACTCCAGTGAATACAAGCCCAGTTGATCCAGTCTTTCTTGATAGGTCAGTCCCGCCATCCCGGGAATCAATCTGGTGAACCTTCGCTGCACTCCCTCAATAGCAAGAATGTCCTTCCTCAGGTTAGGAGACCAAAACTGTACACAATACTCCAGGTGTGGCCTCACCAAGGCCCTGTACAACTGTAGCAACACCTCCCTGCCCCTGTACTCAAATCCCCTCGCTATGAAGGCCAACATGCCATTTGCTTTCTTAACCGCCTGCTGTACCTGCATGCCAACCTTCAATGACTGATGTACCATGACACCCAGGTCTCTTTGCACCTCCCCTTTTCCTAATCTGTCACCATTCAGATAATAGTCTGTCTCTCTGTTTTTACCACCAAAGTGGATAACCTCACATTTATCCACATTATACTTCATCTGCCATGCATTTTTCCACTCACCTAACCTATCCAAGTCGCTCTGCAGCCTCATAGCATCCTCCTCGCAGCTCACACTGCCACCCAACTTAGTGTCATCCGCAAATTTGGAGATACTACATTTAATCCCCTTGTCTAAATCATTAATATACAGTGTAAACAGCTGGGGCCCCAGCACAGAACCTTGCGGTACCCCACTAGTCACTGCCTGCCATTCTGAAAAGTCCCCATTTACTCCTACTCTTAGCTTCCTGTCTGACAACCAGTTCTCAATCCATGTCAGCACACTACCCCTAACTATAAACTTCCAAAGTTCTCTCAGTTCAGAAACTGTTTCTTTAGATTGGAAAATTGTACATGTCACTCCACTATTTAAGAATGGCGAGAGAAGGAAATTGGGGAATTACGGACCAGTTAGCCTAACATCTGTTGTCGGGAGATTGCTCGGGGTATAATTAAGGATAGGGTAACTGAACACTTCGAACATTTTCAGCTAGTCAGAAAGAGCCAACATGGATTTGTGAAACATAGGTCATGCCTGACAAACCTGCATGAATTTTTTGATGAGGTGACTAGTGGACAAGGCAATGTCTATGGATGTTATTTATATGGACTTCCAGAAGACATTTGATAAGAGACTGTTAACTAAGGTAGAAGCCCACAGAATTGAGAGCAAATTATTGACCTGGTTAGGAAATTGGCTGGGCAGGAGAGAAAATGGATAGGTACTCTAATTGGTAGGATGTGACTACTGCAAAGATCTGTGTTGAGGCCTCAACTATTCACAATATTTATTAATGACTCAGATGATGACATAGGAAACCATATATCCAAATTTGCCCATGACACAAAGATAAGTGGCATTGTAGGCAGTTTTGATGGAAGCATAAAATTACAAAGGGATATTGACAGATTAAGTAAATGGGCAAAACTGTGGCAAATGGATTTCAATGTAGGTAAATATGAGGTCATCCATTACGGACCAAAAAAGGATAGAACAGGTATTTTCTAAATGGTGCAAAGCTCAAAACAATGGAGGACCAAAGAGACTTGGGGATTAGGTACATAGATCATTAAAATATCATGAAGAGGTACAGAAAATAATCAAAAAGGCTAATAGAATGCTGGCCTTTATATCTAGAGGACTAGAATACAAGGGGGGAGAGGTTATGCTACAGCTATACAAAATCCTAGTTAGACCACACTTAGAGTACTATGACCAGTTCTGGGCACCGCACCTTAGGAAGGATATATTGGCCTTGGAGGGAGTGCAGCGTAGTTTTATCAGAATGATACCCGGACTCCGATGGTTAAGTTACAAAAAGAGATTACACAAATTATGGTTGTATTCCCCAGAATTTAGAAGGTTAAGGGGTTATCTGATCAAAGTGTTCAAGATATTATGGGAACAGATAGGGTAGATAGAGAGAAACTATTTTCACTGGTTGGGGAGTCTAGGATTAAGGGGCATTGTCTAAATATTAGAGCCAGACCTTTCGGGAGTGAAATTAGGAAACACCTCTACACACACAGGCTAGAAATTTGGTTGGAGGGTTCCTAAGGCACAAATGTCAGAGGGTCACTAAATTTAGCACTGGAATATTTTTAGTGACGGGAAAAACAAAATGTAGTTTTTGTACCCTGACAGTGGAGTGAAGCGCTAAGGGAAGTGTTCCATACATCTCTTAGAGCGCTAGACCAGGTGCACAACTGAATATCCCGTGCTAAAGGGCTGGCTTCATAGCCCCTAAGAGAGGCCTCCCTGCGACAAAAAAAACTGAACAAAAAACATTCCAAATAATGTTACATCGCAAAAAAAAATCAATTACGCTTACCTCATGCAGTCATTCCTTCCCTTAGTGTCGCGGGACAGCTTTTACTGACAGTGTCACTACGGGTGCAGCGCAGAACAAATTTTGCTTCCATGTTGATACCGGTGCTACGCTCCCGGGCGATACTCCTCAACACTGTAGGTACCAGCACACTGAAATTGCCGAGTGGCACTAATGCCGGCACTCACGGCTTCAAACCCATTAACGACCCTGTAGCGCCCCTCACGAGAGGCGTTATCTAACCAAATTTCTCTCCCAAAAGGTGAAGAAGTTTGGAACTCTCTCAAATGACAATTGATGCTCGATCAATTGTTAATTTTAAATCAGAGATTGATAGGTTTTTGTTAACCAAAGGTATTAAGGGATATTAGCCAGAAGGTATATGAAGTTAGGTCGCAGATCAGCCATGATCTCATTGAATGGCAGAACAGGCTCAAGGGGCTCAAAGGGCAACCCTTGTTCCTATGTTCCATGCCACATCTAGCGTCATCTATAATAGAATACACCTTCACAAAGGTCCTAAGGATAGTGGATTCTTGCAGGAATGTAACAAATAAAGAGACCATGGGCGAGAAATTCGGGTTGGTAATACCTGTTTTTTGGCACTAAGTGTGACCTTTTGAGTTTCAAAATGATGTCCATGGCACGCACGCACACTTGTGATGTGAAACGCACTGGATGCCACCTTGGTGCAGGCATTGGTGCGCGCCCTGTGAATGTTTGACGAAAGTATGCAGAGCAGGCAGATCTTGACGTCAATCGGCGTGCAACGCTGATTTAACGCCAAAGCTGCCATTTTGGAGGTCAACGCTCTAGCCAGTGCTCCCTCTTGAGCTCACACAGCTGAATATGCATTAAGCAGCAGGAAGGACCACCCCCCCAGCGCTATTTAAATGGATCATCAGCTAACAACAAGTTAGTTGCTGGTTGATTCCCTCTGGCTCATGCTACAATTCTACATGCTTTTAGTGCTTTACATAGTTGTTTGAAGTTTCAGTAGTCTACATGGAGTGGCTTGGCAGGTGCTGAAGTACTTTTTGCTGACTTCAACGCTTCTGCACAAACCAGTTGCTCCCAGACATGGGTGCACTAATAGGCCTTCCTCTTGGAATAGAGCATGACTGAATGAACAGAGGCCACACAGAGCAGGACAAGCTGCTAGAAGAGGAAGGGGGAGAAGGGCTCTCAGCAGGAGGCCATATTTGCCATGGGTGTTCAGGGAGAAATTCTCCTGACTGAATCTCAGCAAGGAACAGTATGCGAGAAGTCTGTGCTTTACTAAAGAGATTCTCACTGAAATCTGCCAACTGCTGCAGCCACAACTCCAGCCTTAGAGCAGGGCAAGAACTGCATTGCCAGTGGTCGTGAAGGTGACCGTGGCTATGAACAGGCTGGCGCTGGACACCCTAAAAGCCTCCTTGATAAAATGCAACATCCCCACCGACACCTGGGAGTCCATGACCAAAGACCACCCTAAATGGAGGAGGTGCATCCAGGAGGGCGCTGAGCACCCCGAGTCTCGTTGCCGAGAACATGCAGAAAATGGGCGCAGGCAGCGGAAGGAGCGTGCAGCAAACCAGACTCCTCACCCTTTCATTCAACGACTGTCTGTCCCACCTGTGACAGAGAATGTGGTTCCTGTATTGGTCTGTTCAGTCACCTAAGAACTCTCTTTTAAAGTGGAAGCAAGTCCACTTGCAGGTCAACACCCGGTACCCTGGCAGCAGTCATGATGCCTTCATTCTGCTAGCTGCATTTCAGCCACCATGGCAAACTAAAGGATGGCTACTGGACGACAAGGGTTATCCGCTGACGATATAGCTCATGACTCCCGTTCGCAACCCATGCACATATGCACAGCATGAATACAATGAGAGCCATGCTGCTCAAAAAAAAAATGACAGAGCAGATTATTGGCATGCTAAAGCAACGACTCCGCTCCCTGGACCGCTCTGGGAGAGGAGCCCTGTAGTAGTCAGCTGAGTGGGTCTCTAGATTCGTGCTGGTATGCTGCACAACCTTACCATTATGAGGGGACTGCCCTTGCCACCGGCTATCAGGCAATTAAGCTGAGGAGAAGGAGGAGGCAACCTAGACAGTCCCTTTCTGCCCGGGCTGTATCTGAAGAGCTCATTCGAGTGCAATACAGTAACCGCAACCCCAATTCCCCATTTACTAACAGTTCCACACTCCTTACCTTCCTTCTGTCACTGACCATCACATCGTACTCTTGGCAACAATGCAAAAATAAAAGCCACCAGAAAATAAACATTCCAAACCAAATTTATTAATTAAATCATGCCATATTGCAAAAGTAAACTAATCACCTTTGTGCATTCCCTTAGAGCCTGTTTTCTGTGTGCCTTTCTTTGCCTGTTCACCTCTGCATTGCTACCCCAGTGCTGTGGCATGGCTGGTGGAAGGCTCCTGACTTTCAGTGGAGGAGACTGTAGATGGCCATGGAGGATGACTCTGAGCAGCTTTGGGTCTAGAAGGTCTGGCTTCAGCATGCACCATTTTGGCATGGGTGGAAGCAGTCTAGGCTGGCTGTGAAAGGCAATAGCAAGGGCACTGGCAGAGTGGCAGGGGTGGGAGGATGAATGCTATCATCCTGAGAGGGGGCAGCAGGCTCCTGCTCCATGGAGCCACTGCCATTCTCCTGGGGTGGCATCTCAGCAATTCTACTAATCTGTTTGAGGTCAGATTGCTGTACTGCTGTGACATGCTGAAAGCCACCAAGCCCATTTGGACATTGGTATTCACAGCCATGATGACAGCAGTCTGAGTTTGCATAGCAGCAAGCTAAGATCATAGAAATGGGAGCAGGAGTAGGCCATAGGGCCCCTTGAGCCTGTTCCGCCATTCAGTAAGATTGTGGCTGATCCTCGACCTCAACTTCACTTTCCTGCCTGATCCCCATATCCCTTGATTCCCCTACAGTCCAAAAATCTATCTCTCTCAGCCTTGAATATACTCAATGACTCAGCATCTACAACCCTCTGGGGTAGAGAATTCCAAAGATTCACAACCCGAGTGAAGAAGATTCTCTTCATCTCAGTCCTAAATGGCAAAATCCTCTCAGCATCTACCCTGTCAAGCCCTCTTAGAATCTGAGCTTGCATGAGAGCAGTCTGAGCTTGTAGGTTGCAAGTTGACCTTGCATGACTTCAGTCTAAGCTTCAGCTGCAGCTCTCTGACTTTTGGTGGAAGCTGCTTTTTCGGTAATGGAAGCTGAGATGTGTGTGTGTGTGTGTGTGTCCTTCCTTCCCCCACAAGGGTAGCACAGACATAGACTTGTCTTTCTTCTTGCAGCTCTAGCATAACTGGTAACACTCAATTGACAGCTCTTTCTTGATGTTTTTTAGACTTTTCTGACCCTCCTTTTGCACCTGCTGCATCCTCTCCTGATGGTCGTGTAATGTATACTGTACAGTTTGGTCACCTTTTCAGGTTGTGAATTAGGACATCATCAGTTCTATTCAAACAGTGGAATTTCTGCTTCAGCCTGACGACCAGTGTTCTATTTGTATTCTTGTAATAATTTTCTGTCTGCCTCAGTTTGTAGATTTTGCACTGGTGTTATCAGCCATGGTTCAAGTGGGCCTCCCTGTTCACCCTGAATCCATTCATCTAGTGTAAAAATTAATTAAATAATGATGGGTCAAGTTAACTGCTGTCGAATAAATGTCATGTTATCTTCCAGGGGTACCTGGCTTCCATCTGCGTGATGTAGCTTTGATGGTCGCACACATTGCTGGAATAGAACCCCTTACTAGTAATAAATGCCATAGCCCCGGTGAAAGGAACCTAAGCCTTGCACTCACGGGACCCCCGATACTCTAGAAAAAGCTATTGGTACAGGTCACTTTCCTTCAGTAAAAAATGAACTTCTTCATCCTGGCAAACAATGCATCAGTGACTTGATATACACAGCAGTGTACTGCAGACTGGATGTTATAACAGATTTCACCCAATATACCCAATGTCATAGAAATTCAAGGCAGCAATGATTTTTCACCACCATGGACAGAACTATCCTACTCATGGGTAAGGTTTTGAGGTCCAACTTCAGAAGACATGACATTGGCTGGGGAATCGCTGATCTGCCGAGCCCACCTCATTTGTATAGCGCCTTTAATAGAATCTTACAGCACAGAAGGAGACCATTCTGCCCATCACGCCTGTGCCAGCTCTTTGAAAGAACTGTTCAATTTAGTTCCACACCCCAGCTTCTTCCCCCATAACCCTGCAAATTAGTCCTCTTAAGTACATGTCCAATTGCCTTTTAAAAGTTCCAATGAATATGATTCCACCACCCTTTCAGGTAGTGCATTCCAGATCTTAACAACCCCCTGTGATGAAATTTCTCCTCATTTCCCCTCCAGTTCTTTTGCCAATTATTTTAAATCTGTGATCTCTGGTTACCGACACACTTACCAGAGAAAATAGTTTCTTCCCTACTTGCTCTATCAAAAACCCTCAATTTTGAATATATCTATGAGATCTTCCCTTAACCATCTCTGCTCTCTGGAGAACTATCCCAGCTTCTCCAATCTCTCCACATAATTGCACTTCCTCATCCCTTGTATCATCCTAGTAAACCTCCTCTGTACCTTCTCCAGGACCTCGACATCCTTCCTAAAGTGTGGTGCCTAGAATTGTACACTATATTCCAGCTGAGGCCTAACCAGAAATTTGTAACGATTTAGCATTACTTTCCAGTTTTTGTATTCAATGCCCCTAATTACAAAACCAAATATCCCATACGCTTAATTAACCGCCTTCTCAACTTGCCCTGCCACCTTCATAGATTTGTGAATGTGCATCTCCAGGTCCCTTTGTTCTTGCACCCCCTCAAAAAAGTACCATTTAGATTGTATTGCTTCTTCATATTGTTTCTCCCAAAGTACATCACTTCACATTTATCCGCATTAAGTTGCATCTGCCATGTGTCTGCCCATTTCACCAGTCTATGCCCTCCTGAAATCTACTTTCCTGCTCACCATTTACATTTCCAATGTAGCGAAACGTCCCAAAGCATTTCACAGAGGCATAATCAAAAGGAGCAAGTAGGAAGGGTGACCAAAAGCTTGGTCAGAGAAGTGGTTTTGAGGCGGTTCTTAACGGAGGAAAGGGTTTTAGATAAGCAGAGAGTTTTAGGGAAGGAATTCCAGACCCTAGGGCTTACGCAATTGAAAGTGCAGAGGGAGGAGGGGGATGCAGGAGAGGCCAGTGTCAGAGAAACGAGTGCGGTGAAGGTGTAGAATTTGAAGGGCTGGAGGAGCTTCCAGAGATAGGGGTGGGCGAGGCCATGAAGGGATTTAAACATAAGTATTTTAATTAAGGGATTTAAACATAAGTATTTTAATTAAGGTTGTGGGGGACCAGAAGCCAATGTTGGTTAGCAAGGACAGGTGCAGTGGATGAGCACGACTTGGTATGGATAATGATATGGTCAGCAGTGTTTTAGATGAGATGAGGTTTACGAAGGGTTGAGGATGGAAGGCTCGGCCAGGAGTACATTGGAATAGTTTATCTAGAGATGACAAACACTGAGGGTTCAGTGAAGGTGGGCTGATAGGGATAGATGGAGGTAATGTTAAGAGATCTAAATAGATAGTCTTTTTGATGGAAAGGATATGAGTTTGAAGATTTTGCTTGGTGTCAAATAGAGGTTGAGAGCATTCTGAATGCGCGACAGGCAAGCTGATAACACAGAACCAGTAAAAGAGGTCGAAAGTACTGAAGAGGTATAGCTGGGTGTCGTCGTGGTCCATGTCTGCGGCTGCTATCACCAAGGGGGAAGCATAAAGATGGGGAAGTGAAGGGACCAAGGATAGATCCTTGGAGGGCTCTGGAGAGAATGATGCCAGGGTAGGAAGAGAAGTAATTGCTAAAGATTCTCTGGCTAAGAAACCAACCTAAAAAAGCCAAAAACCTACAACTGTCATTACTAAATTACCTAGGTTCTGAAGGCCATAAAGTCAGGTTGGAACTGCACCTGTTTCATTCAGGTTCATAGGGCTGACATTGCATTTCAGATGCAATCCTCAAAATGCGAGACATGGAAATCCAACTTAATTGTATCTTTGTTACCTCTAAATGAGATTCACACATTCAGCTGCATAAGCCTCTTGAACACCCAGTGCTCCTTATTCTGAAAATACCTGGTAGTTCATTCCTATTGAATTTTCTTGTCCCCCCAAATGTGCATGTGACATTAATAGCCGAAGTGGAAAATCACGCTTATAATCTTGTCATTCTTCTCCTCCACTAAAGTAACTCCTAACATTAACAATTGAGGTCATTACAGTTTCATGTTTTGTTTATAATACACGTGTTTTTAGTATGCTGTTAACATTTTATTTTTCATTTGGTTGTGCAGCCAGTCGATGGACTTCCTACAGCCCAGACTTGCTTCTTCCAGCTTCGGCTGCCACCTTACTCAAGCCAGCAGGTGATGGCAGAACGTTTACGATATGCCATTCAGAACTGCAGATCGATTGACATGGACAACTACATGCTATCCAGGAATGCTGACACTGGAGAAGGTTCGGACAATGAATACTGAGAGCTTCCACCTTCAATACCACCATAAACCCCTGAAAGTCAATTTTTCAATTAAAGGAATCTCAGGAGATTAAGAAAAAAAAGAACTAAGCAGCTTACACATAGCCGAACATTTTTTTTAATTGATCTTTTCTACTTTGCAGGATAAGCATTTGCTACATTACAAGTTTTACACCAAAAATGCACCAGTGTTACTTTTTAAAGAAAATTGTTTAGTTTGACTTTGTGCACTACTTAAAATCAGGAATTAACTACATCCTGTAAAATTGTAAAATGATTTTTTTGTAGACAGCATGTACATGTGGTACAGTGACTATGTGCAGCACTTTGCCTAATTTAAGCATCTTGTGTACAGGACCAGGGTGGATGATTGCCAAACAATAACCAGTAACCTGATTATGAAAACTTGACAAGTGAATCGATTCTTTGGTACTAAAATAATTTTCCATACCACACTAAACAATAAAGGATCTGGCGTGCACTAACAACATTCATAGCATTTTCTTCTGTGGCCAATGCTTGGTGGTGACTGAGGAAACAATAACTAAATATTTGAGAGAAAAAAATGTATCTTAGCACATGAATTTAACTCATTATATTGCATAGAGCTAGTTGAGTGGGAACAAAAAGGATTATTTATCCCTTTCAATGATTAAATGTTCTTTGCAGATTGCAAAAATGTGCACATTTTTTTGTTCAGACAGATTTTATTTCTGAATAGCTGTAATGATTATTATGAAGGAGAGTTGGCTGATACAATATCAAGAGGGGATTTACCATTGCTTTAACTCCTTGTTAGGAACAGTAATTTAAGTACTTTTAAAAGTACTTTTTAAAAAAAGAAATCAAGAGTTGTTGTCGATAACCAGTCAAAAAATGCTACTGATCTCTAAGGATGTATTTCAAAAATAAGTAGTTCCAGAACATCAAGGAATAGTATTTGATTTGCATATTACCTCCCAGGCAACATTCCTAGCAGCTGATAAAGCCACAACATAATCTTTCAAAATGTCATGTGATCGACTTAAAAAATTTAAAAGGTGAAAGTGAGAAAATAAATCAGCAAAACATTGTTACAAACTTCATCTCTGTTGTTTATTATTAAAACATTTCCACTGACAGAGAAAAGTGCCTTCATTTAGAAAATATGAAAGGAAATTTTTCAACAATGCTCAGTTATAAGAAACATTATAGTCTTACAAAAATTAAAACCTTGCCAACAGCAAAATCGGATTAAATACAGTCTTCAGTTTTAAAAAGGAATTGAGAGCTTGAATTTGGTGAACTTACCGCCGGCTGCCGCTGAGTTTTCTCAGCGCTCTCCCTGTTTTTTGGGCACACTCTCCTCCGAGCGAGTTTGGTGAGGCCCTCCAAGCCAGTGGGGAGAGAAGACCGCTGGGGAGCATCCGCTGGTGTGTGCCAGCGTCCAACGCCAACAAAAATCCTCCCGCCCGCTCTTTCCCGAGATTGGTCCAGGCGGTCCTCCGCTCCAGCGGCAGAAAAGACCACCGCATGGAGGCAGGTCTTGCCTAAACGGTAAGTATGAAGATCTGCAAGAAAAGGTTAGTGCACTTATGTTCTTCTTACTTTTGCAGTGATTTTGTTGGATAGGATGTTATGTGTGTTAACTGGGTTTTACCTGCCACCAGAGGGTGCGACTGTCGGAGTCCTAATGGTCACTGGCAGACACGTGCAAGCTGTGTATATAATGTTGGCAGCCATGATGAATCCTCACTGAGAATAAATAAACTGGAGTGAGGTCATGCCTGAACTAGCTCACCGGACTTCGCCTCGTGGAGTTATTCGATACTTAACACTTGGCGACGAGTTAAAAATACGAACATTCACGCAACCATGTCTGCTGGAATATTGGAGAGATTCATGGAAGGGGAAGACTGGGAGGATTTCACTGATCGCCTCGACCAGTACTTCCTAGCCAATGGATTGGAAGGAACCAATAACGCAATTAAGCGCAGGGCGATTCTCCTCACCATTTGTGGGTCAAAAATTTATAGCCTTATCAAGAATCTACTCTCACCGACTCGACCAATGGATAAGACTTACGATGAATTGTGTACGCTGGTTCAGAACCACTTTAAACCGAAGGAAAGCATCATCTAGGCGAGGTATCGTTTCTATACGCGCAATCGCTCCGAGGACCAGGACGTGGCGGAATTTGTGAGGTCATGCACTTTGGCAGAAAAAAATCAAAGTGCAAGTTATTATTTAAATGGAGAAAGATTGCACAAAGTGCCGCAGTACAGCGGGACCTGGGGATAGTATGCAGGTACAGCAAGTGATCAGGAAGGCCAATGGTATCTTGGCCTTTATTGCAAAGGGGATCGAATATAAATGCAGGGAAGTCTAACTACAGCTATATAAGGTATTGGTGAGGCCACACCTGGAATACTGCATGCAGTTTTGGTTTCCATATTTACAAAAGGATATTATTCTTGCTTTGGAGGCAGTTGAGAGAAGGTTCACTAGGTTGATTCCAGGGATGAGGGAGTTGATGTATGAGGAAAGGTTGAGTAGGTTAGGCCTCTACTCATTGGAATTCAGAAGAATGAGAGGTGATCTTATCGAGACGTATAAGATTATGAGGGGGCGTTACAGGGTGGATTCAGAGAGGATGTTTCCACTGATGGGGGAGACTCGAACTAGAGGGCATGATCTTGGAATAAGGGGCCGGCTATTTAAAAAAGAGATGAGAAATTTCCTCAGGGTTGTGAATCTGGAATTCGCTGCCTCGGAGAGCTGTGGAAGCTGGGACATTGAATAAATTTAAAACAGAAATAGACGATTTCTTAAACGATAAGGGGTTATGGGGAGTGGGCAGGGAAGTGGATCTGAGTCCATGATCAGATCAGCCATGATCTTATTGAATGGCAGAGCAGGCTTAAGGGGCCATATGACCTACTCCTGTTCCTATTTCTTATGTTCTTGAAACAGACCACAAGCCGCTCATTTCACTGTTTTCTGAGAGCAAAGGTATAAACACAATGCCTTGTCCCGCATCCAAAGATGGGCACTGACATTATCTGCATATGATTATGTCATCCGCCACAGACCAGACACTAAAAACTGTGCTGATGCGCTTAGCCGGCTACCATTGCCCACAACCGGGGTGGAAATGCCACAGCCCGCAGACTTGCTGCTGGTCATAGATGTCTTTGAGAGCGAGGGGTCACTTGTCACGGCTCGCCAAATTAGGACCTGGACCAGCCAGGATCCTGTACTGTCAAGGGTATAAAGGTATGTCCTAAATGGAAATTGGTCTGCCATTCCCAGGGAAATGCAGGATGAAATTAAGCCTTATAGCCACTGCAAAGATGAATTGTCTATTCAGACTGATGGTCTGTTATGGGGTAATCATGTTGTTACACCAAAAAAAGGCAGGAAACTTTTGTGCGAGATTTATACAGTACCCACCCAGGCATTGTCATGATGAAGGCCATTGCCAGGTCTCACGTTTGGTGGCCCGGCATTGACTCAGACTTGGAGTCATGTGTGCACCTGTGCATTTCTTGCATGCAACTGAGCAACGCATCTGTGGAGGCTCTGCTGAGTCTGTGGTCATGGCCATCCAAACCGTGGTCAAGGATCCACATAGACCTTTCTCGGCAAAATGTTTTTAGTGGTAATGGACGCTTATTCCAAATGGATTGAATGCGTAATCATGTCATCCAGCACATCCACAGCCACTGTCCGAACCATGTTTGCCACCCATGGTCTGCCTGACGTCCTTGTCAGTCACAACAGACTGTTTCACCAGTTCGGAGTTCCACGAGTTTATGACCCGTAATGGCATCAAGCATGTTAGGTCTGCCCCTTTCAAACCCGCATCAAACGGTCAAGCAGAGCGGGCTGTCCAAACCATTAAGCAGAGCCTAAAATGCGTGACTCACGGCTCCCTACAGATCTGCTTGTCCCGCATTCTGCTCAGTTACCGGACAAGACCCAGTCGCTCACCGGGGTCCCTCCTGCCGAGCTGTTAATGAAGAGAGGCCTCAAAACCAGGCTCTCCCTTGTACATCCGGATCTCAATGATCACGTCGAAACCAGAAGGCAACGGCAGCAATGGTATCACGATCGCGCGGCCGTATCATGTGACATTGCTGTTCATGACCATGTGTTTGGCCTGAATTATGGTCATGGTCCAAAGTGGGTTGCTGGCACGGTTTTGGCCAAGGAGGGGAAACAGGGTGTTTGTAGTCAAATTGTTAAATTGCCAAACATGCAAGAGGCACATCGACCAAACCAAACTGCGATTCACAGACAACCCAGAACAAATCGAAGATGGCATCATCATCGGCCAACCAACACACATCCAACCATCAGTTGACCCTTGTGCCATTCACGAAGATGAACCTACCATCCCCGACAATCCTGTCAGACCGACTGCTCCGCAATGCTTGTGTTCGATCTGAGAAGATCAACCAGGGAGCGGAAGGCCCTGGACCGTCGCAACTTGTAAATACAACCTGTACCAAGGACTTTGGGGGAATAATGGTTTGTATGTTAATTGGGTTTTACCTGTCACCGGCGGGCGCCACCGTCAGAGTCCTAATGGTGACTGGCAGACACGTGCAAGCCGTGTATATAATGTTGGCAGCCATGTTGAATCCTCACTTTGAGAATAAATAATCTGGAATAAGGTCATGCCTGAACTAACTGTTGCGACTTAACATAGGCTCTTCTAGGCCTGACTCTACCCTCGGCATTACTTTGTCAAAGATCACATTTTCCACCCAGAATCCGACCTGCCGCCCAAAATCCGCATGTATGGTCCGTTTTTTCTTTCCTTTTTTCCACCAAACTTCTGCCCAAAGTACTGTCAGGATCTTAGCGGTCCTTTCGACGGTACATGAATGGAACTTAGGTTTGACCAAACTCGGGCCGTAACATTTTATTTGTTTTAAAGCTAAGTAACACACAACAGTATACTTCATTCAGTTAGGAAGCTATTGAATTCACTGAGAAAAACTTATGTACAAACTTGGGGTTTGGGAAATGGAATTAGGAACAGTTTACCAGTTTACCATCGCACGTGGACTGTTCATAGGGTGTGTCCCTTTGGTAAAATGCACCACTTGTACTACATTACTTATAAGAATATTACATTAATCTGCAGTTGCTCGAAACAGATTACAGTGATGTTTACACCCAAGTGCTGGAGATGTACAGTTAATTAGAGGTAACTTATTTCTTGCTTTGGATCACTGTCATCATTATCATAGGCAATCCCTAGGAGTCGAGGATGACTTGCTTCCACACTAAACATGAGTTCTCAGGTAACTGAGGAGTCCAATACGGGATCTACAGTCTCTGTCACGGGTGGAGCAGAAGGTGGTTGAAGGAACTGGTGGGTGACGTGCCTGGGTTACCGTGCTCCTTCCGCTGTTTACGATTGGCTTCAGCTTGCTCTCGGCGAAGAGACTCAAGGTGTTCAGCACCTTCCTGGATGCTTTTCCTCCACTTTTGGCAGTCTTGGGCCAGGGATTCCCAGATGTCGATGGGGACATTACATTTTTTTCAGGGAGGCTGCCCACCTGGGGCTCGCTTGCTGTGTCGGAGTTCCGAGTAGAGCGCTTGTTTTGGGAGTCTCATGTCAGATATGCGGACGATGTGGCCTGTCCAGCAGAGCTGATAAACATGGTCAGTGCTTCGATGCTGGGAATGTTGGCTTGAGTGAGAACACTGACGTTGGTGCAACTATCCTGCCAATGGATTTGCAGGATCTTGCGGAGGCAGCGTTGGTGGTACTTCTCCAGTGTTTTGAGGTGCCTGCTGTACATAGTCCATGTCTCTGAGCCAAATAGAAGGGTGGATATTGTCATGTATGCAACCACAATGTAACACCACTGTATTACTGTATACACTCAACCTAGATGCACACCTTGACCACAAGGGGTGAACTTGCGCGAGACACTCCTTATCTGATCACACAGGTATAAAAAGGGAGGTCCCATGCAGGGTCATCGTCTTCAGAGTCCTGTGAATAAAGAGTAAGGTCACAGAGTGACCTTGTCCACAGAACGTGCCTCGTGTGGTTTCAAACTGTAGAGTAAGGACTTTACATTGGCGACGAGAAACGGGAATTCACAACCCACGAGAATGGCTGTGTTGGGGAAGACTGGGATGATTTTGTCGAGAGACTTTAGCAAAGCTTCATTATGAAAGAATGGCTGGGGAATGCAGCGGCCGACAAGCGAAGGGCTCATCTTTTGACCAGCTGCGGACAAAAGACTTATGCGCTCATGAAGGACTTACGAGCACCCGAAAAGCCGGCGGACAAAACCTTTGAAGAACTTAGCAAATTGATCGCGGAGCACCTCAAACCGGCGAGTAGCATAAATATGGCCCGACACAGATTATACACCCACCGACGCCATGAAGGACAGAGCATACCGGACTTCGTAGCGGACCTCCGGCATTTGGCCAACCTCTGTAAGTTCACAGATGTCTGCAGGGAGGAGATGCTAAGGGACTTCTTTATCGAAGGCATCGGTCATGCGGGAATTTTCCACAAATTAATTGAGACCAAGGATTTGACCTTGGAAGCGGTGGCATTGATAGCTCAAACTTTCTTGGCGGGGGAGGAAGAGATGAAAATAATATAAACACGCAATTCTGCCTCTAATGCGACGATGAATCAGGGAGTCAACATCATCAATGCGACTCAAAGCCCCACAGGCAGGCAGGGGCAATTCGACACTCCCCAGGCAGCAATAGACCCCAGAGTAGGACCTCAACAGAGACAATGGCAGGCTGAACGGACATTCACACCATCACAGTGGACAATGCAGCCCGGGATGGGGCCACTGACAACCATTAATAGGGTACTTAAAAGCAATCAAAGGGACAGTCAGCGTGGAATGCCTGGCCATAGTCCCTTTGTTCCCAACAATGGAAACTTTAACATGCTGGAGGTGTGGGGGAAAACACTCAGCTAGATCTTGCAGATTTCAACAGTTTGTCTGCAGGAACTGCAATCTCAGTGGCCATTTAGCTCGAATATGCAGGAAGCCTGCAGCCAGACTAATATATGAGGCGGATGGACCAGAAGAGGGTTCTTTGAGGCAGGATGACTTTTGGGGCAAATCGATGGATGCCGAGGTTCAGCGGGTCCATGTGGCGAATATTCACAGTTCATACACCAAAACGCCACCAATGATGATGAGGGTTTTATTAAACAGTATCCCTGTACGCATGGAGCTGGACACTGGGGCCAGCCAGTCACTCATGGGCGTTCAGCAATTTGAGAAGCTATGGCCACTTAAAGCCAGTAGACCCAAATTAGCACGTATTGAGACACAATTACGGACTTACACTAAAGAAATCATTCCGGGGCAGTGCAATGTTGGCTGTTACACACAATGGGTTAGTGAATCGGCTGCCACTCTGGATTGTCCCGGGCAATAGTCCCGCACTGTTGGGGAGGAGCTGGTTAGCCAAGATGAACTGGAAATGGGGGGATGTTCACGCAATGTCATCTGTGGAGCGAAGTTCGTGCTCACACGTCCTACAACAATTTGATTCACTATTCCAACCTGGCATCGGGACTTTCAAAGGCACTAAAGTAGTGATGCACATCAACCACACCAGGCCAGTGCACCACAAAGCCAGAGCGGTGCCGAATGTGATGCAGGAAAAGATCAAGAGCGAATTCGACCGGCTGTTGAGAGAGGGCATAATCTCACCTGTTGAATTCAGCGACTGGGCGAGCCCCATCGTTCCCGTTCTAAAAGCGGATGGCTCTGTCAGGATCTGTGGCGACTACAAGGCCACCATCAATCTGGTGTCCCTACAAGATCAATACCCGCCCCCGAGAGCGGAAGACCTCTTCGCCACGCTGGCAGGTGGCAAGCTGTTCACCAAGTTGGACCTCAGTTCAGCCTATATGACCCAGGAACTGGCCGACGAATCTAAACTACTGACCACCATCACCATGCACAAGGGACTGTTCGTTTATAACAGGTGCCCGTTTGGCATTCGATCAGCGGCTGTGATTTTGCAACGAAACATGGAAAGCCTGCTTAAATCCATTCCTGGAACGATCATATTCCAGGACGACATCCTCATCACAGGTTGAGACACCGAGGAACACCTCCACAACCTGGAAGAGGTGCTACGCCAACTGGACCGGGTAGGTCTGCGACTCAAGAAGTCTAAATGTGTGTTTTTACCTCCATGGAGGCGATTCGATGAGCACCCAGGCCCTGCAACACATCGGAGTTGCGTTCATTCCTGGGACTGTTGAACTATTTCGGGAACTTTCTGCTGAACTTGAGAACTTTCTGCTGAACTTGAGCATGTTGTTGGAGTCGCTACACGTGCTCCTGTGTAAGGATTGCGATTGGTTTTGGGGGGACTGTCAGGAACAGGCTTTTGATCGGGCGCGAAACCTACTTTGTTCAAACAAGTTGTTGACCCTGTACGACCCCTGTAAAAAAATTTGGTTCTGACATGTGATGCATCGTCATATGGGGTTGGGTGCGTTTTGCAGCATAGGCAATGCTGAGGGTCAACGACAACCTGTGGCCTATGTCTCTAGGTCGCTCTCTCAAACAGAACGGGGATATGGGATGGTCAAGAAGGAAGCGCTCGCATGTGTCTATGGTGTAAAAAAAATACATCAGTACCACTTTGGTAGGAAGTTTGAATTGGAGACGGACCACAAGCTATTAACATCCCTGTTGTCAGACAGCAAGGCTATCAATGCCAACGCATCAGCTCGCATACAGCGATGGGCTCTCACACTGGCTGCTTATGACTACTCCATCCGGCACCGGCCCGGCACTGAAAATTGCGCTGATGCGCTCAGCAGGCTTCCACTGGCCACCACTGAGGGGGCAGCGGAGCAAAGCACCGAGATGGTCATGGCTGTCGATGCCTTTGACAGTGCAGGCTCCCCCATCACAGCACGCCAGATCAAAATCTGGACAAACAGAGATCCGCTCCTATCCCTGATTAAGAAATGTGTTCTGACTGGGGATTGGGTGCCCGCACACGGAGCATGCCCTGAGGAGGTCAGACCGTTCCACAGACGGATGGATGAGCTCTCCATCCAAACCGACTGCCTACTATGGGGCAGCCGGGTAGTTATGCCCCAGAAGGGCAGGGAGGCATTCATTAGGGAATTCCACAGCGAGCACCCAGGCATTGTGCTGATGAAGGCCATTGCCCAGTCACACGTTTGGTGGTCCGGAATTGATTCAGACCTGGAACACACTGTTCGCAGGTGCACGACCTGTGCCCAGCTGGGTAATGCCCCCAGGGAGGCCCCATTCAACTCGTGGCCCTGGGCCAACAGGCCATGGTCATGCATTCATGTTGACTACGCTGTCCCGTTCATGGGCAAGATGTTCCTTATTGTGGTAGATGCGTACTCGAAATGGATCGAGTGCATCATTCTGAATTCATGCACGTCATCCACTACCGTGGAAAGCCTATGTGCGATCTTTGCAACCCATGGCTTGCCGTACATCCTGGTTAGTGATAATGGCCCATGTTTCACAACTACGAATTCCGAGAGTTTATGTCGGGTAATGGCATCAACCACGTCTGGACTGCGCCGTTCAAGCCGGCCTCCAATGGCCAGGCGGAACGTGTGGTCCAAATAATTAAGCAAGGTATGCTCAGGATTCAAGGACCCTCCCGACAATGCCGCCTATCGTGTCTCCTGCTGGCCTATAGATCCTGTCCGCACTCACTCACGGGGGTCCCGCCCGCAGAGCTACTTATGAAAAGACACTCAAAACTTGGTTGTCCCTCATTCACCCAGTCCTGATCGACATAGTTGAGGGCAAGCGCAAGTCACAAAATGAGTACCATGACCGTAATTCGAGGGGGAGCTGTATAGAAATAAATGATCCTGTATTCGTCCTCAATCACGCCATTGTGCCCAAATGGTTTGAGGGCACTGTAAAGAGGGGAATAGGGTCATCGTGATAAAACTCAACAATGGTCAGATATGCCATAAGCATCTGGACCAACTAAAAAAAAAAGGTTCAGCATCGACACGGAGGAACCTGAAGAAGACCATGAGATGGAACTCACAATACCGCCAGTGAACGAGCAACAAGAGCAATCAGAAGAATGCACAGTCCCTGCGGTCAGCCCGGACAGGCCGGAATCACCACAGGTGACAGACACTCACGTCAGTGTCCAACAACCAGAGCCCCAACTGCAGCGCTCCACGAGGGAGCATAGACCACCTGAAAGACTAAACCTATGATCCCAATAAGACTTTGGGGGGGGGGAGGTGATGTCATGTATGTAACCACAATGTAACACCATTGTATTTACTATATACACTCAACCTAGATGCACACCTTGACCACAAGGGGTGAACTTGTGGAAACACTCCTTACCTGATCACAGGTATAAAAAGGGAGGTCCCACACAGGGTCATCATCTTAGGAGTCCTGTGAATAAAGAGTAAGGTCATAGAGTAACCTTGTCCCCAGAATGTGCCTCGTGTGGTTTCATACTGTAGAGTAAGGGCTTTACAGGTATCATCACTGCTCTGTAGACCATGAGCTTGGTGCCGGGTTTGAGGTCCTGGTCTTCAAAGACTCTCTTCCTCAGGCGACCGAAGGCTGCACTGGCACACTGACGGCGGTGTTGGACCTCGTCATCGATGTCTGCCCTTGTTGACAGTAGGCTCCCGAGGTATGGAAAATGGTCCGTGTTGTCCAAGGCCTCGTCATGGATTTTTATAACCGGGGCAGTGCTGCGTGGCAGGGGCAGGTTGATAAAGGACCTTTGTCTTACGCATGTTTAATGTAAGATCCATGCTCTTGTACGCCTCAGTAAAGGTGTTGACGATGGCTTGGAGTTCGGCCTTCCGAGTGTGCACAGACACAAGCATCATCTGCGTACTGTAATTCAATGACAGAGGATGGGACGACCTTTGATTTGGCTTGGAGGCGGCGTATGTTAAACTGATTCCCGTTTGTCCTCTAATTTAGCTCCACTTCAGCGAGGAGCTTGTTAATCACTGTAATCCATGACCCAAACTCAATTTTATGAACTAATATAACCCCTTAGTCTATTGTATGTACCAGGGGAATCTGCAGTGTTGGACCTCATTGTGCATTCAACAATTATGATCAATGTGGAAATCAAATGAATGGAAATGGTGCAATTTTTAAATTAGGTTTATAAATTAAATGGAGAATATTGTAGTGAGCAGCATGAAACGGCAAGGTCTCCACCTAATTTTGTGGTGTTTTGGGAGGGATTTCCGGATATTGACTTGGATGAAGGTAAAATGTCACGGATAGTGCATGCTTCCCTGGGGGCGATAGGTTACGGTGGGCCTCTTCAAGTGCTGTTGTATGGTTAGGGATAGCATATTCTTAATGTTTGATTGTTTATAAGGTTACTTGGAATATATTTTTAAAAATCACAAACTGCAAGCAGCTAAATAGTGTGTCAAAATAAATTTTAGTACTGCTGCTATTCAATATTTCTATACAGTCTTCGGTGAAAGGTGGAGCTTTGGAGTCGAATTGTGTTCATTTCTTTCCGACCAATTTTTGATCCTCCTCTTTGAGGTTGTTGAGGGTGAGGGACAGAGACAATATCTCTGTGCTGCCACAGCTCACGTCAGATAGACATACAGACAAAAAAGTTCTGACTTTAGCGCTCAACAATTCATCATGTTAACTCAAATACTTCGGATATAATTTTTATGACTTGCTAAGGAGAGAGGATAATGAAATACACTACAACAAATTGGGGAAGCAGAGCAGTGGCCACAGCTTTAAAATACTGGGAGGACTGGATAAAGTACTAAAATAATGAACAAATCAAAAAGTTAATTCTCAACTAGAATGATTCTACAGTGTAAGGGTAAGTTTTACAATCGAGTAGCTTTAGAGTCTCAAAAGAGGCCTGTATCTCCCACACAATTTCTATCCAATAATGAACTGAAAAATCAAGAGGGTATTTGTCATACTTCAATTCCTAAATGCATTCCTGTCATATGGAGGTCTGAACTGTGGCCAGGAGTAGCATTTATCCCAGCAAGTCATTATTGCCCAAAAAACTCAACCAGGCTCCCTTGAAACTGTCATGTATCTTACATTATTATATATAACTGTATCCTAACATGCTATACATGACTGTAATAAGATATGACCTGTAACCACCAGCATACCTCACCACCAAGGGTGCACTTGCAAGAGACAGGTATATAAGCACAGGTCTCAGGCAAGTGCAGGATTCCAGAGCTGTGAAATAAAGGTGCAGGTCCAGAGTGACCTTGACTTCACTACATGCCTCGTGTGAATCTGTACTGAGGGGACAGGACTTCACAGTGGCGATGGGTTACGGGATTACAGAATCCACAGAATGGCGAACAACGGATCAGATGAAAAGTACAATGCGGGAGACAATTGGGAGGACTTTATAGAAAGGCTCCAGCAAAGCTTTGTAACCAAAGACTGGTTAGGCGACGATAAGGCAGACAAGAGAAGAGCCCATCTCTTGATCAGCTGTGGCTCGAAAACATATGCTTTAATGAAGGATCTGTTGGCACCTGAGAAACCAGCAAGCAAGTTGTTTGAAGAATTGAGCACACTGGTAAGAGACCACCTGAACCAGTGAGCAGCCTACACATGGCCAAACACAGGTTCTACAACTACAGACGCTGTGTGGGCCAGAGCATACCCGACTTCGTGGCGGAACTTCAGAGGTTGGCTGGTTTATGTGAGTTCTCCGATGAACTGAGGAGAGAAATGCTGAGAGACTTTTTCATTGAAGGAATCGGCTATGCAGGCATATTCCGAAAGCTCATAGAGACCCAGAACCTGACCTTAGAGGCAGCAGCACTGGTTGCACAGACATTCTTGGTAGGGGAAGAAGAAACGAGGTTGATTTACAATGCAGGTACGACAACTAACGAAATATTGGAACAAGAAGTTCACAGCACTAAACAAGCTGCTACCCCCACACACAGACAAAACCGGGAGAACAGGCTCTCGACAGCAGGCATAAGCCATCAAGGGCCACAGGAATGGTCGTTCACACCTCATCAACCCACAACACGAGCAATCAACTACAAACTGAGAGAAGCTCAAGAGAGATCAGCCAGACGCAGTTCATTCTTTGGGAACACTTTAAACAATAGAACAGGTCTGTGCTGGAGGTGTGGGGGTGGGCACTCATCAAGAGGTTGCCAATTTCAGCAGGCTGTTTGCAGAAATTGTGAATATACACGGCATTTGGCCCGCATGTGCAAAAAAACGGCAGCTCGGCTGGTATACGAATCGGATGGGTCGGAAAACGGAGCAGGAGATGGTGGGGACAGTACCCGGGACACCGATGTACAGCGGGTCAACATGATCAATGGCCGCCGCTCCTACAACAGGACGCCTCCTATAATGATGAGGGTCCTACTCAACGGGATATCTGTCAATATGGAGCTGGATACGGGAGCGAGTCAATCTCTCATGGGCGCTCAACAATTTGAACAACTGTGGCCGCATAAAAGAGACAGACCAAAACTCACAAGGGTCGACACCACACTAAGGACCTATACCAAAGAAATCGTACCAGTCCTCGGCAGCACCATGCTCTCTGTCACACACAAAGGGACAGTGAACCGACTTCCCCTGTGGATTGTCCCCGGAGACCCTCCAGCACTGCTGGGGAGAAGCTGGCTGGCAAAACTAAACTGGATATGGGATGATGTCCATGCCATGTCATTAGAGGAACGGACCTCCTGCTCAACAGGTATAAAGCGATTTGAACATCTCTTTCAGCCAGATGTGGGCACTTTCAAAGGGGCCAAAGTCAAAATCTACATCACACAGGATGCTAGACCGGTCCATCACAAGGCCAGAGCTGTACCCTATGTGATGAGGGAAAAGATTGAGCACGAACTAGGCAGGCTTCTGCGGGAAGGCATTATATCACCTGTGGAATTTAGCGACTGGGCAAGTCCCATCGTCCCAGTCATGAAGCCTGATGGATCCGTACGAATCTGTGGGGACTACAAATCTACCATAAACAGAGTCTCCCTACAGGACCAGTACCCGCTGCCCAGAGCAGAGGACTTATTTGCCACATTGGCTGGAGGTAAACGTTTCTCAAAATTAGACCTCACATCTGTGTATATGACGCAAGAATTGACCGAGGAATCCAAGCTACTCACCACCATCAACACACATCGAGGCCTTTTCATGTACAATCGATGCCCATTCGACATCAGGTTGGCAGCTGCCATATTCCAGCGCAACATGGAGAGTCTGCTCAAGTCCATCCCGGGGACGGTTGTATTTCAAGATGACATACTTATCACGGGCAGGGACACCAACTCCCATCTCCGTAATTTGGAGGAAGTACTAAAGTGGTTGGATTGGGTAGGCCTACGAGTCAAGAAATCCAAGTGCCTGTTTCTCGCACCCAAGGTTGAATTTTTGAGCAGAAGGATTGCCGCTGATGGAATCCGCCCAACAGAGTCCAAAACAGAAGCAATTCGCCTGGCACCCGGCCCCGGAATGTCTCAGAACTGCTAACGCCTTTCTCGGGCTACTCAATTACTTTGGGAACTTTATGCAGTACTTAAGCATGCTGCTGGAGCCTCTCCACATGCTACTCAGGAAGGGGTGCGATTGGTTTTGGGGGTACGCCCAGGAACGCGCCTTCAATAAGGCACGCAACCTTCTGCGTTGCAACAGTGTTTTGACCCAGGTAAAAAGCTAGTTCTCACATGCGATACGTCAGCATACGGGGTCGGGTGCGTTTTGCAACATGTCAATAGTGCGGGCAAATTACAACCCATAGCTTATGCCTCCAGGTCACTTTCGCGGGCGGAGTGCGGGTACAGAATGGTAGAGAAGGAGGCGCTTGCGTGCGTGTACGGTGTCAAAAAGATGCACCAATACCTTTTCGGGGCCAAGTTCGCGTTCGAAACCTACCACAAGCCCCTCATATCCCTCCTATCCGAAAGCAAGGCAATAAACGCCAATGCCTCGGCATGAATTCAACGGTGGGCACTCATGCTGGCGTCCTACGACTACACAATAAGGCACAGACCAGGCACAGACAACTGTGCCAACGCGCTCAACAGGCTACCCCTGGCGACCACGGAAGGATCTGACAAACAGGACTGTGAGATAGTCATGGCAATCAATGCCTTTGAGTCCACAGGTTCGCCCATGACTGCTCGCCAAATCAGAGCCTGGACTGCCAGCGACCCCACGTTATCCTTAGTAAAAAGATGTGTCCTAACCGGTGATTGGGCAGAGCTCGCGATGCCTGCCCCGAGGAATTAAAACCCTTTCACAGGCGCATGCATGAGCTATCACTACAAGCAGAGACTGCCTGATGTGGGGCAGCCGAGTAGTCATGCCTCTGGGAGGCAGAGAGGCATTTGTCCGGGAGCTCCACCGCGAGCACCCGGAGATCGTTCTCATGAAGGCCATAGCCAGATCCCACGTCTGGTGGCCTGGTATTGATGCGGACTTGGAGCTCTGCGTCCGAAGGTGCACCATTTGTGCCCAACTCAGCAATGCCCCCAGGGAGGCTCCACTGAGCCCCTGGCCCTGGCCTACCAAACCGTGGTCGCGGGTGCACGTAGACTATGTGGGCCCATTCATGGGCAAAATGTTCCTCGTAGTTGTAGATGCATTTTCAAAGTGGATCGAATGCACCATTTTAAACTCGAGCACAACCTCCACCACTGTGGAGAGCCTCACAACCATGTTTGCACCGCACGGAATCCCTGACACATTGGTCAGTGACAATGGTCCGTGCTTCACCAGCGCAGAATTCCAAGACTTTATAATTGACCATGGCATAAATCACATCAAGACGGCACCATTCAAGCCGGCCTCCAACGGCCAGGCAGAGAGAGCAGTGCAAATCATTAAACAAGGCATGCTTAAAATCCAAGGTCCCACGCTGCAGGGTCGCCTATCGCGACTGCTGCTGGCATACAGATCTCGTCCGCACTCACTGGGATCCCCCCCGCGCAACTGTTGATGAAAAGGACTTTAAAAACAAGGCTCTCATTAATCATCCCAGACATGCACAAAATTGTTGAGGCAAAGCACCGTAAGCTGACTGAGTATCTTGACAGAAATTCGAGGGGGAGATGGAATGAGATAGGGGACAAAATGTTTGTACTAAACTATGTCAGGGGTCCCAAATGGCTTGCAGGGACAGTAAGGGGCAAGGAAGGAAACAGGCTACTGGTAGTACAAATGGACAATGGCAAAACCTGCTGGAGGCATGTAGACCAAGTTAAAAGCAGATTTACCAACAACACTGCGGAACCAGAGGCAGACTACAATGTGGAACTCGCACCACACCTGGTGGACAGACAGAGGGAACAACCTGAGGAAAGGGCAATCCCAACAGACAGCCCAGGCGAGTCAACAACAATCACACCAATCGAAACAGACAGCCCAAGCGAGATACCAGCAACCACACCCAAAGAAAAACAGACACCAAGGCAAACAATTGAACCACAACTCAGACGCTCCACGCGAGAGCGTAGACCACCTGAGAGAGTGAATCTATAAAGACAATCAGACCTTGGGGGAGGGTGATGTCATGTATCTTACATTATTATATATAACTGTATCCTAACATGCTATACATGACTGTAATAAGATATGACCTGTAACCACCAGCATACCTTACCACCAGGGGTGCACTTGCAAGAGACAGGTATATAAGCACAGGTCTCAGGCAAGTACAGGATTCCAGAACTGTGAAATAAAGGTGCAGGTGCAGAGTGACCTTGACTTCACTACATGCCTCGTGTGAATCTGTACTGAGGGGACAGGACTTCACAGAAACATACACTCGACAACTGCATTGTGTCCAACTGATCCAATATGTCCAGGTATAGGAATGAAGAAATCTGACTCGTTATTTTTCCATTCAGCTCCAGAAATGGCAGAAATTTTGAGATCCATTATTTCCACTGCACTCCAACTGGATGCTGGATTAATGAGCAATTGATCTGAATCAACTTTTCTTGCAAAAAAAAAAGTAGCAAGCTTATTGCTGGAATTTCCCACTTGACCACACCAAAAATTTGAAACTCTATGCCTATTGCTGCCTCTCTTAATTCCTTGAGTAAAAACTCTACTCAGCCTAAAGGACTGTTGCTCTATGTTGAATCAGCCAAACCCAGGTTGTGTAATAACAAAACACACACACCTGCCTGTGTGATTCATCGGCAAGTAGATGGTGACTTGCCAGACTCATTAGAGCAAGCATCATTATTGCGCATCACTCAGACTGCTGCACAAAACACAATAATTCCACATGTTTGACTTCCTGAAGCAAAACTTAGTCAGTGTCGCTTACCAAGACATGGATGGAGCCAGATTTCATGAATTTAGTGTGCAGTTTCACCCACAAAACTGTCATTTTTCTTCCCACCTCCCCCTTCCCTCTCAAGAATACTCTCAACAAATTACCATATAAACATCCTGCCCTCAGGTTTGCTGGTGCAGGGAAAAGATATTGGGAGAAGCAGGAAAGTCAGGCATCTTATCCTACTCACACACCATGTGGATGGCTTCAAGGGAGCCCACAGTCGCTCGGCCACCACCCGTGGTGGTGCAGAACTCTCCCTTACGTCACGTGAGTAATGTGTAAAGCAGTGTTAAAGTAATGTAACGGCATTTCATTCTAATATACGAATGATGTCATGTTATGCATGCAGCTTCTGTGGGACTCTCAGGTTAAGAACATAAGAAATAGGAGCAGGAGCAGGCCATTTGGCCCCTCGAGCCTGCTCCGCCATTTGGTAAGATTATTGCTGATCTGATGTAGGGCTCAGCTCCACTTCACTGTCCGTTCCCCATAAACCATCACTCTCTTATCATTCTGTCTATCTTCGACTGCTCCAGTCTCCACAGCTCTCTGGGGCAGTGAATTCCACATACATGTACTACCATATGATGCATTAATATGTAACGTCTCTTGGTCACATTTATTGTAGTAGTGCTGCTCCTCCTACCTTTTCCAGCGCAGCGCAAGAATCGTGTACCCTTCTGTTCTAAGTTCAATTGTGTTTTGCAGGTCACCCACCACCAGAGGCGCAAAAGGAGGCCACACCTGCGCCTGCCAACTTGCAGGTGGTCATCTCCACTGGCGCTGAGGAGGAGGAGGACACCACCGAACCAGAGGAGGGTGTTATGGAAACCGAGGAGAATGCCCCTTGCATCCCTGAGGATATTGTACCTGCGGCCACTTTGTCGTTGTCTTCGACAGAAGAAGTAGCGGGACCAGGCGGCTTGCAGCAGGCGACTCCAAGGCATACAGTGAGGTTGGCACATGCCGCAACAGGCAAATCACATCGAGGACATGTACAGACTGTGCGTGGAGAGCGTCGCGATAAATCGCGAGCTCCTCCAGGCGTTTGATGCATTCATGGGGAACATTACCCGGATGTCCGCTCGCATATCGGAGGATATGCAGCAGATGATCCGGGAAATGTGTGAGCAAACCGCCGCCATCCATGCTTTGTGGCATTCGAGACTGGCGGGAGATGGCACTGCACGCCAAGGTGCCGTCCCACCAACTACCAGCACAGATACGAGTCAGGAGGAAGACCTTCCTTCTGGCTCAGAAGTCGTTTCCTCAGAAACATCTTCTCTTCCATCACCCCCCTCCCCCGCCCCCCCCACCCCCCACAGCAGGAAATCTTGATCTCACCTGCTGCAAGTCATCCTCATTCCGCTACCCGGGGATTCAAACAGGGGGCTAAGACACGCGGGGGGGGGGGGAGCGTGGCCGCAGATAGGGAGCGGGGTGTTATTGTTATTGTTGTTATATTCTTATTATTTTTTAAATTTATTGTTGGGTGATTGTGGGGCGGGGGTGTTACAGTTCAAAAAAAAGTTACATCATTATATTATTTAAACAATGTATTGAATTTTACAATTGTTGTGCAGTGTCTTCTAATAACATAAGGTAAAACATGAATACAATTGTTGTAAAACAATGGCCAGGCCAGGCAAGGATGTCACGTAAAGCAACTACAACTGTTGACTTTCCGTAACTGTAACTGTCACCAATGTAAGTTCATGCAAGGCGTTCATTTACGAGCTGCTGATGCAAGAGTTTTGCAGTTGCGTAACTCCTACGGGGCTTTTCCAGTTTTGCATGGGGGCATGGGTTCATTGCCAGGCTGATTGTCCTCCCCGAGGTCCTCATCATCCTCCTCCTCATCTGCCTCTTCTGCCTCCACTCTCTCCTGAGGTGGACCTGCAGCCCCATCTGGTAATTGTTGTCCTCTCCTCATAGCCAGGTTTGCAACATGCAACATGCAACACACCACAATAAACTCAGCGACCTGGTCAGGGTGGTATTGCAGGCTGCGTCCAGAGTGGTCCAGGCATCTGAAGCGCTGCTTCAGCATTCCAATTGTCTTTTCAACGATATTGCATATAGCTATATGGCTTTCATTGTAGCGCTTCTCGGCTTCCATCTGAGGATTACGCAGGGGGGTCATGACCCAACTGGCAAAGCCATATCCTTTATCCCCCAGCATCCAACCATGACCTTGTGGCTGACTGTTAAACAGGTCAGAGACAGTGCTCTCACGCAAGATGTGCGCATCATGGATGCTGCCTGGAAAATTAGCATTTACTGCCATGTTTATTTGGTTGTGGTCAACAATGAGCTGCACATTGAGGGAGTGGAATCTCTTTCGGTCACGAAATACCTCCGCATCCTGTAAAAGTGCTCTCTATTACTCCCTGCACCTTGGGGAAATTTGCTATTCTAGAGAAACCCAAAGCCCTCCCGGTCTGTGCCTCACTGGTCATAGGAAAGCTTATAAAGTTCATCCTGCGTGTGTAGAGGGCTTTAGTCACCTGCCAAATAGAGCAATGTGTGGCATGCTGAGAGATACTGCAAATGTCGTCAGCTGAAGCCTGAAAGGAGCCTGATGCGTAGAAGGAAAGTGCCGCAGTAACCTGTAAAGTCTTTACTCTACAGCATGAAACCACACGACGCACATTCCAGGGACAAGGCCATGCTGTGACCTTAACTCTTTATTACAGGACTCCAGAAGTGATGACCCTGCGTGGGAGCTCCCTTTATATACCTGTGTGATCAGGTAAGGAGTGTCTCCCACAAGTTCACCCCCTGTGGTCAAGATGTGCATCTAAGTTGAGTGTATACAGTAATACAGTGGTGTTACATTGTAGTTACAAACATGACATAACCTTTACCTCAACAGGCAGTGTGGTCCTGATGGTGCTGGTAGGCTGCAGATAAGAACATAAGAACATAAGAAATAGGAACCGGGTAGGCCTTAAGGCCCCTTGAGCCTGCTCCATCATTCAATAAGATTATGGATGATCTGATCTTGGCTTCGGCTCCACTTCCCCGTCCACTCCTCATAACCCCTTATCCCCTTATCGTTTAAGAAACTGTCTATTTCTGTCTTAAACTTATTTAATGTCCCAGCTTCCACAGCTCTCTGAGGCAGCGACGTCCACAGATTCACAACCCTCAGAGAAGAAATTTCTCATCTCAGTTGTAAATGGGCGGCCCCTTATCCTAAGATCATGCCCTCTAGTTCTAGTCTCCCCCACCAGTGGAAACATCCTCTCTGCATCCACCTGGTCAAGCCCCCTCATAATCTTATATGTTTCTATAAGATCACCTCTCATTCTTCTGAATTCCAATGAGTAGAGGCCCAACCTCCTCAACCTTTCCTCATAAGTCAACCCACTCATCCCCGGGATCAACCTAGTGAACCTTATCTGAACTGCCTCCACAACAAGTATATCCTTTCGTAATTATGGAAACCAAAACTGCATGCAGTATTCCAGGTGTGGCCTCACCAATACCCTGTACAGCTTTAACAAGACTTCCCTGCATTTATACTCCATCCCCTTTACAATAAGTTTCCATTGGCCTTCCCGATTACTTGCTGTACCTGCATGCTAACTTTTTGTGTTTCATGCACAAGTAACCCCAGATCCTACTGTACTGCAGCACTTTACAATCTTTCTCCATTTAAATAATAACTTGCTCTTTGATTTTTTTTCTGCCAAAGTGCATGACCTCACATTTTCCAACATTATACTCCATCTGCCAATTCTTGCCCACTCACTTAGCCTGTCTACGTCCTTCTGAAGCCTCTTTATGCCCTCCTCACACATTACCCTTCCTGCCATCTTTGTATCATCAGCAAACTTGGTTACAATACACTCTCCCCTCTTCCAAGTCGTTAATATAGATTGTAAATAGTTGGGGTCCCAGCGCTGATCCCTGCGGCACCCCACTCATTACTGATTGCCAACCAGAAAATGAACCACTCATCCTGACTCTCTGTTTTCTGTTTGTCATCCAATCTTCTATCCGTGCTAATACATTACCCCCAACTCCATGAACTTTTATCTTGTGCAGTAACCTTTTATGTGGCACTTTGTCAAATGCCTTCTGGAAGTCCAAATACACCACATCCACTGGTTCCCCTTTATCCACCTGTTCATTACATCCTCAAAGAATTCCAGCAAATTTGTCAAACATGACTTCCCCTTCATAAATCCATGCTGACTTTGCCTGACCAAATTTTGCTTTTCCAAATGTCCTGTTACTGCTTCTTTAATAATGGACTCCAACATTTTCCCAACCACAGATGTTAGGCTAACTGGTCGATAGTTTCCTGCTTTTTGTCTGTCTCCTTATTTGAATAGGGGTGTTATATTTGCAGTTTTTCAAACTGCTGGGACCTCCCCAGAATCCAGAGAATTTTGGTAAATTACAACCAATGCATTCACAATCCCTGCCGCTACTTCTCTTAAGACCCTAGGATGCAGGCCATCAGGTCCAGGGGATTTATCTGCCTTTAGTCCCATTATCTTACTGAGCACCGCCTCCTTAGTGATTGTGATTGAGTTAAGTTCCTCCCCACCCCCCCATAGCTACTTGACTATCCACTGTTGGAATGTTGTTAGTGTCCTCTACCGTAAAAACTGATACAAAATACTTGTTTAGAGTTTCTGCCATCTCCATGTTCCCCATTACTAATTCCCCGGTCTCGTCCTCTAAGGGACCAACATTTACTTTAGCCACTCTTTTTTTTTTATATTCCTATAGAAACTCTTGCTATCTGTTTTTATATGTTGTGCTAGTTTACTTTCATAGTTTATCTTCCCTTTCTTAATCATTATTTTAGTCATTCTTTGCTGGCTTTTAAAAGCTTCCCAATCTTCTGTCCTCCCACTAGTTTTGGCCACTTTGTATGCCCTTGTTTTTAATCGGATACCATCCTTTATTTATTTAGATAGCCACGGATAGCTTTCTGTTTTCTTGCACCCTTTCCTCCTTACTGGAATATAGTTTTCTTGAGAGTTGTGAAATATCTCTCTAAATGTACATCACTGTTCATCAACCGTCCCACACTTCAATCTGCTTTTCCAGTCCACTTTAGCCAACTCTACCCTCATACCTTCATAGTCTCCTTTATTTAAGCTTAGTACGCTGGTTAGAGATCCAACTTTCTCACCCTCCATCTGAATTTGAAATTCAATCATGCTATGATCTCCCTTACTTAGCTGGCATATCTCAGTGATGACCTCCTTTCAGAAGTGCAGCCTCCTAAGGCACGTGTTATCGGACAAGTTCAGGTGTGATTGCTTTTCCCTGTAAATTCATCGGGTGTAAGGTGTCCTCCACAGCAGTCTGCCAAGTCTTTGGGCTCTTCAATAAGCCCATCTTCAGTCTCCAGCATGTAATTATTCACCAATAACGGTAGAGACATTACAGACCCCATCACTATTGCTATAAATGCCTGTTGTCCTCAATAATTACAAATGTGAACAGATGAGTCAGTAAGGCCCTTAAAATAACTCACAAATTAATTATCCTGATAAGCCCCTTCTTCAGGCAGCCTCTCACTTCCTGCGACGTTCAAAATGGCGTCCTTAGGGCCGAGTCCTATGAACAGTGTCAGTTAGGAGCAGCTTTTCTCCAACGATTTTCTCGGCGAGCGATCAGCCAGCGATGTGTGGGCGATGTGGTGAAAGTTACAGTGGGCAATGTGAAATTCTTGTGTGCCAAAAGTTGGGCCGGCGATCTTTGGGCGATGTTCCGGGCCAACATTCCACATTTTTTTTTAAGTGAAATGGGCGATAGCTTGCCTATTTGGGCGATAGATGGGCGATAGCCCAGCGATCATCAGTGGAAAGTCCAGCTCTCAGGAGTGAAGCTCTAGCTCATCCCCCATTATAGATGAAGTATTGTAGCAGGATGAGAAAAAGTTTATTATATAGAGAAATTTTTGAACAGTACTTCTGGGAGTCATGGTAAACAGCAAAGGATAAAGTGGAACTAATAAACCAATTTAGGTTAAAACACACTTCCACTTTAGGAAGAAAAATTACTATATCTTAAACTAAAAAGCAACAAGCATATGATTTTTTCCCCCTCCAGATTGCTGGCTAGGTAACAGCCAATATACAGGATGTGCAGAAAAGGCTAGCCCAATACATGCATTCCTTCTATTAATAATCACCTGGTAACATTTGCTGACATCTAACCTTGATTGCCTGCAATGTTGATTGAAACCAGTGATAACAGGAAAGGAGATTATGAAAAGATTAGACATGTAATAACTGACCTGAGAAAACTGAAAAATCAAACATTACATGAACTTTATTTGGATGGTTAAAGGCCAGAAACAGAATCTCTAGGGACTAATTGGCCTCAAGACAACACAACTAGCAGATCAAGAAACTCAGAAATCCACTACTTTAGCTAGGTGGATCAGTGGTACACCAGGATAGTGCTGACTGAGCAGACTGCTTTCTCATTGATCAGACCTGGAGGTTCGCGATTCACTTCCAAATAACCCTACAAGCTTTGGGTATCGAGGGTGGCTTGAGTGTGTACGCTCAATATCAGCCAAAGAAAATCTGTTTATATTAGCTACTGTAGCTTGTTTGGTTAAAAGATTCATGAGCATAATGAGTTTCTTCACATTAGGTACATAGAAACATAGAAAATAGGTACAGGAGCAGGCCATTTGGTCCTTCGAGCCTGCACTGCCATTCAATATGATCATGGCTGATCATGCAACCTCAGTACCCCACCCCTGCCTTCTCTCCATACCCACTGATCCCTTTAGCCGTAAGGGCCACATCTAACTCCCTTTTGAATATGTCCAACGAACTGGACTCAACAACTTTCTGTGGCAGAGAATTCCACAGATTCACAACTCTCTGGCTGAAAAAGTTTCTCCTCATCTCGGTCCTAAATGGCTTACCCCTTATCCTTAGCCTGGGACCCCTGGTGCTGGACATCCCCAACATCAGGAACATTCTTCCTGCATCTCACGTGTCTAGTCCAGTCAGAAGGTTATAAGTTTCTGTGAGATCCCTTCTCATTCTTCTAAATTCCAATGAGTATAATCCTAGCCGATCCAGTCTTTCCTCATGTCAGTCCTGCCATCCTGGGAATCAGTCTGGTGAACCTTCGCTGCACTCCCTCAATAGCAAGCACGTCCTTCCTCAGATTAGGAGACCAAAACTGCAACAATACTCAAGGTGTGGTCTCACCAAGGCCCTGTACAACTGCAGTAAGACCTCCCTGCTACTTTACTCAAATCCCCTAGCTATGAAGGCCAGCATGCCATTTGCTTTCTTTACTGTCTGCTGTACCTGCATGCCTACCTTCAATGACTGATGTATCATAACACCCAGGTCTCGTTGCACCTCCCCTTTTACTAATCTGTCACCATTCAGATAATAATCTGCCTTCCTGTTTTTGCCACCAAAGTGGATAATCTCACATTTATCCACATTATACTGCATCTGCCATGCATTTGCCCATTCACCTAACCTGTCCAAGTCCCCCTGCAGCCTCTTAGCATCCTCCTCGCAGCTCACACTGCCACCCAGCTTAGTGTCATCTGCAAACGTGGAGCTATTACATTCAATTCCTTCATGAAATCATCAATGTATATTGTAAGTAGCTGGGGTCCCAACACTGAACCCTGCAGCACCCCACTATTCACTGCCTGCCATTTTGAAAAGGACCCGTTTATTCCCACTCTTTGCTTCCTGTCTGCCAACCAGTTCTCTATCCACGTCAATACATTACCCCCAATACCATGTGCCTTAATGTTGCACACTAATCTCTTGTGTGGGACCTTGTCAAAAGCCTTTCGAAAGTCCAAATACACCACATTCACTGGTTCTCCCTTATCCACTCTGAGTTACATCCTCAAAAAACTCTCGAAGATTTGTCAAGCATGATTTCCCTTTCATAAATCCATGCTGACTTGGACCGATCCTGTCACTGCTTTCCAAATGCACAGCTACTTCATCTTTAATAATTGATTCCAGTATTTTCCCATCCATCTATGTCAGGCTAATTGGTCTATAATTCCCTGTTTTCTCTCTCCCTTTTTTTAAAAAGTGGTGTTACATTAGCTACCCTCCAGTCCATAAGAACTGAACCAGAGTCCATGGAATGTTGGAAAATGACCACCAATGCATCTACTATTTCCAGGGCCACTTCCTTAACTGCTCTGGGATGCAGACTATCAGGCCCTGGTGATTTATCAGCCTTCAGTCCCTTCAATTTCCCTGACACTATTTCTTGACTAATAAAGATTTCCCTCAGTTCACCCTTCTCGCTAGACCCTTGGTCCCCTAGTATTTTTGGGAGGTTATTCGTGTCTTCCTTAGTGAAGACAGAATCAAAGTATTTGTTCAATTGGTCTGCCATTTCCTGTTTCCCCATTATGAATTCACCTGATTCTGACTGCAAGGGACCTACATTAGTCTTCACTAATCTTTTTCTCTTCACATATCTATAGAAGCTTTTGCAGTCAGTTTTTATGTTCCCTGCAAGCTTACTCTCATACTCTATTTTCCCCCTCCTAATTAAACCCTTTGTCCTCCTCTGCTGACATCTAAATTTCTCCCAGTCCTCAGGTTTGCTGCTTTTTCTGGCCAATTTATATGCCTCTTCCTTGGATTTAACACTTTCCCTAATTTCCCTTGTTAGCAACGGTTGAGCCACCTTCCCTTTTTTATTCTTACGCCACACAGGGATGTACAATTGTTGAAGTTCATCCATGTGATCTTTAAATGTCTGCCATTGCCTATCCACCGTCAACGCGTTAAGTATTATTCTCCAGTCTATTCTAGTCAATTCACGTCTCATACCATCGAAGTTTCCTTCCTTTAAGTTCAGGACCCTAATCTCCCTAACTGTGTCACTCTCCAGCTTAATGAAGAATTCTACCATATTATGGTCACTGTTTCCCAAGGGGTTCCGCACGACCAGATTGTTAATTAATCCTCTCTCGTTACACAAGACCCAGTCTAGGATGGCTTGCTCTCTAGTTGGTTCCTCAACATATTGGTCGAGAAAACCATCCCTAATACACTCCAGGAAATCCTCTTCCGCAGTATTGCTACCAGTTTGGTTAGCCTAATCAATATGTAGATTAAAGTCACCCATGATAACTGCTGTACCCTTATTGCACGCGTCCCTAATTTCCTGTTTGATGCCATCCCCAACCTCACTACTACTGTTTGGTGGTCTGTACACAACTCCCACTAACGTTTTCTGCCCTTTGGTGTTTCGCAGCTCCACCCATATAGATTCCACATCATCCACGCTAATGTCCTTCCTTACTACTGTGTTAATCTCCTCTTTAACCAGTAACGCGACCCCACCTCCTTTTCCTTCCTGTCTGTCCTTCCTGAATGTTGAATACCCCTGGATGTTGAGTTCCCAGCCTTGGTTATCCTGGAGCCATGTCTCCATAATCCCAATTACGTCATATCCGTTAACAGCTATCTGTGCAGTCAATTCATCCACCTTATTCCAAATGCTCCTCGCATTGAGAGAGCCTTCAGGCTTGTTTTTATAACACTCTTCATCGTTTTAGAATTATGTTATAATGTGGCCCTTTTTGACTTTTGTCCTTGATTTCACTGCCCTCCACTCTTGCTTTTCTTCTTCCTACCTTTTGCTTCTGCTCCCTTTTTACTTCCTTCTGCCTCCCTGCATAGATTCCCATCCCCTTGCCATTTTAGTTTAAACCCTCCTCAAACACACTAGCAAACACTCGGCCTAGGACATCGGTTCCAGTCCTGCCCAGGTGTAGACCGCTCAGTTTGTACTGGTCCCACCTCCCCCAGAACCAGTTCCAATGTCCCAGGAATTTGAATCCCTCCCCCTTGCACCATTCCTCAAGCCACGTATTCATCTGAGCTATCCTGCAATTCCTACTCTGACAACCACGTGGCATTGGTAGCTATCCTGAGATTACCACATTTGAGGTCCTACTTTTTAATTTAACTCCTAGCTCCCTAAATTCAGCTTGTAGGGCCTCATCCGATTTTTTACCTATATCGTTGGTACCTATATGTACCACGACAGCTGGCTGTTCACCAGAATGCGCTGCAGCCGCTTCAAGACATCCTTGACCCTTGCACCAGGGAGGCAGCATACCATCCTGGAGTCTCATTTGCGGCTGCAGAAACGCCTATCTATTCCCCTTACAATAGAATCCCATATCACTATAGCACTCCCACTCTTTTTCCTGCCCTCCTGTGCAGCAGAGCCATCCATGGTGCCATGAACTTGGCTGCTGCTGCCTTCCCCTGTTGAGTCATCTCACCCAACAGTATTCAAAACGGTATATCTGTTTTGGAGGGAGGTGACCGCAGGGGACTCCTGCACTACCTGCCTTCCCTTGCTCTTCCTGATGGTCACCCATTCCCTATCTGGCTGTGTAACCTTTACCTGCGGTGTGACCAACTCATTAAATGTGCTATTCACAACATCCTCAGCATCGCGGATGCTCCACAGTGAATCCATCCGCAGCTCCAGTGCCATCATGCGGTCTGACAGGAGCTGCAGCTGGATACACTTCCTGCACATGTAGTTGTCAGGGATACTGCTTTGCTAAATTTGAATGATCTAATCACTGGTGCAAAAGTTCCACTAAAGCAGGAAGTAACTGATTTCATTTTATCTATATGCTAAACAAATACTAAATTATTACAATCTAGTGAATTAAACCTGCCATCAATACACATTGTACAATAATCTCATTCCGGTGTTCATATACCTAAATAAATCACGATCTTCATTTTAAAATACAAAACATACTTATTGAACATTAGACAGTGACACGGAATCTGCCAATCTTTAATATTTTAAAACAACATCAGGATGATTTTTTTTATACTCTCTAACCATCCATGAAAAGACTTCAATCCAAATAAAGATCTTCAATTTCATTCGCGTACATCTTCATTACAGTGCCCCTTTTCAGTTTCATTGTTGGACCTGTGAATACAACCAAAGAAATGTAATATTTCCAAATATGAAAGATTTTGAAAGATTAAAGAATGCAAAATTTAGCCCATAAACTTAAAAACTATTCTATATCTGGACAGGAACCACGATATACCGTTTCCCCGTTTAATATTTATCAGATTTAAGTCTCTATTTATGTCGGGCCTCCACTGTGTAATACACAAACCCAATTGCTACATAATACAAATGCAGGATCAACTCCTGGCCTAATTTGCTAGAGTCTTTGGGGAAGATTTTAACCCTACTCGCTCAGCAGAAACCTGGCAGGTGGACAGTTAAAAACACCTTGGCTCTTGCCAGTACAAAAGCTGCCATGATCGCAACAGGCAGGCAGCAAGGACACGCAGCCAGAGCCAACAGGATCCTTCTTTACATATGCATGTTGTGGCCCGATGACATCATTCAGATCAGACTGTAATTTTAACTCAGGGGAATCCACCTGGCATTTAAATTGGAGCCTTTAAAATCAGCAGATTCATTAGTTTCCCACAGATGTAGCTGTTTATACTTCAATGTGCAAGCTGCTAGTTGCCATTTTCAGCTCTTAATCAATGATTGTGAAAAAAATTCCCCTACTATAATAACACTACGATTAATGTAATAAAGTCTGCAACTGTATTATACCTTGAAACATGCTCATAAAAAGTTTCAGACACTTCAGCCTCATCCTTTCTCTACTTCCATTAATTTCTATTTTGGTTATTTTAACATTTACTTCTTACATTCAATATTTCACTTTATCCGCTTTCCTGTGTCTCTGTAGACCAAACCTTCATTTCTAAGCTAGGACCTAAAACATTAAAATTTGGATTCTAATGAGCCAAAAAAGAGCATCATAAAGTGGGTATTTCGCCAATTCAGTTTCAATTGTTGAAAATTGACCTGCTCAGGTCACTGCAAAAATGCTTTTTAAATAAAGTTCATCAACCACCCAATAATTTGCAATGAGCTGGCACTGCTGAATCACATCATTGTCAGTTTGGCAGCACACTTGCTTCTCAGTTTAGGCTGACGAGATTAGTATCGAGGGGGTGCTAGCTACATCATCAGAGGTCCGTCTTTTACATAAGAACATAAGAAATGGCAGGAGTAGGCCATTCAGCCCCTCCAGCCTGCTCTGCCATGTAATAAAATCATGCCTGATCTGATCAGGGACTCAGCTCCACTTCCCTGCCCACTCCCCATAACCCTTTACCCCCTTATCGCTCAAAGGTATATCTATCTCCGCCTTAAATATATTCAATGACTCCGCCTCCACAGCTCTCTGAGGCAGATGCTCTGAGGCAGATCCTCCCATTTGCCTGTTCTGATGATTCAGATAGATAATAAAGATTCCATTACACTTTTTGAAGAGCAAGGAATTTTCCCGGGGTCCCGAAAGACATACATCACCTCACTCAACGCCATCAAAAACAGATTAACAGGTCATTCATCTCATTGGTGTTTCTAATGCCTTGTGTATGTGACTTTCATCTACATACAGTGACTGCACTTCAAAGCAATTCCTTGAATTTGGGATGCTTTAGAGATGTGATAAAGCAAACTAGCAGAGACCCGCAAAATATTTGCGGTCAAATTAGTATCTTTATTGCAACAGTACTTGTTTAGACTGTTATCAGCATCTTTGTCCATAGAATCAATGCTGATGTCCTCCCTCTCTCCTTCCCCTCTTCCCCTCTCTTTCCTCTTCCCCTCTCCCTCTGTATCTGTCACTCTCCCTTCGCCTCCCACTCTTCCTCTCCCATCCACCCCTCCTCCTTCCCTCCCCTCCCTCTCTCTCTCTCTCTCTCTCCCACTCTTGCCTTCTCCCTCCTTCTCTCTCTCCCCCCTCTCTCTCCCTCCATCTCCTTTTCTCTTTTTCTCTCTCCCGCCACGTGCTCCTCTCAACTCCGCAGCAACGCCCGAGAAGGCCCCGCTGCATCCACTGCCACCACCTCATTAGAGCGTCAATCAAACTTTAAAAATTCGCACCATCGTTCCCCACCCTGATTGGTTGTGAGGCCGGGCGGTCCCTGATCGCACATTAGTCAGTGCAACTGTCACTCAGTTTGGACCATGAGCTCCCAGCCCCCAGCCCTGCCCCAGGACAGACAAAAACTGACTTTTTATAGAAGATTGTCATCCATGTACCATATGCATTAAAGTAAATGAGTGGCAAACTACAGAAAAGCTCAACCGGTAATCCCTACAGTGTATGCTGCAGTGTTATTGGACTTTCACTTCATAATACTTTTTAAATTAAGAAATCTTGGTGAAGAACCAAGGCTGAGTGATACCAAGCTGGAGTTTCAAAAGACTGAAGTTTAGAGGACGAAAGGAAAGAGTGTGAGAGGTAAAGGCCCAGAAATTACGGTCAGAGGCTTCCTGCGGATATCTCCGACCTGAAAAATTGCTCCGAATTTACCTGCTGGTCCCAGAGGTACAAAGACTTGTGGTCCTGAGCATCTACATGTAGAGACCCATGTATCCCAGGCACATATGCGCTTCGTACATGTACCTGGGATCAAATGGGATGGCCCAACCAATCCAAGTATGGGTATTCCCATTCATTCTTATGGTGAGTTCCGTATATAAGGAATTCACTATGTATGAACAAAAATCCCCCAAAACACACAAGCATTTAAAATATATATTATTTAAAACATCACATATTTAAAATTAAACTCAAATTATTTAAAACAAAAGTGTAATTTTTGAAAAATAAATTTACATATTTTAAAGGGTCTAAAGATAAACATACCTTACTTAATAGAATTTTAAATATTTAAATTATTGAAAAAATGTCCCTGTCCATTAAAAGTCATGTTGATAAAAGCAGGCCTTAATCCTGGCTTTTATCATAGAAACATAGAAAATAGGTGCAGGAGTAGGCCATTCGGCCCTTCGAGCCTGCACCACCATTCAATAAGATCATGGCTGATCATCCCCTCGTACCCCTTTCCTGCTTTCGCTCCATACCCCTTGATCCCTTTAGCTGTAAGGGCCATATCTAACTCCCTCTTGAATATATCCAATGAACTGGCATCAACAACTCTCTGCGGTAGAGAATTCCACAGGTTAACAACTTTCTGAGTGAAGAGGTTTCTCCTCATCTCAGTCCTAAATGGTCTACCCCTTATCCTAAGACTGTGTCCCCTGGTTCTGGACTTAAAAAGAGGCAGCTTGAGCAGAGCACGGAGTGCAGCAGCAAAGAGTGGCATTCATGAGTTTGGTAAGTGGGTTAGTTTTAAGGGTTATTCTCTTTGAACCATTTGGAGGCTGGAGTAAATTGTTAGTGGCAATTGCCAGTAGCTTTTAAGTAAGTAGCAGTTTAATTTAAAGGGGAAAAATTAAATAGTTGGGAATCTTTCAGGTTTAGGCAGAGAAAAACAAGGTAACTCTCCAGTAGGAGGCAATTAGCAGCTAGTTAAAACGAGTTCTGTAAACAACTGACCAGTAGTGAGTCATCTGACCTAGATACAGTTTAAAAAGAGGCAACTCGTGTACAGCATGGAGTGAAGCAGTAAAGAGTGGCATTCGTGAGTTTGGTAAGTGGGTGAGTTCGGGCAAGTGGGGGTGGTAGGTGCTGTTTTGTCTTGTTTTTCCTACCAGTGCTGACACTAGACACCAGCTGATAAGGAGTGCAAGAGTAGGAGACGGAGGCCCAGAGACCAGCCAACCAGCTGCAGGCAAAGATAGAGGGGTGCGAAATCGAGAGGTGATGTCACAGCCAAGCTGGTAAGTGGGTGGCTGTTCGACTGGCAAGTATAACTCTCTTTTAGACTGAATTTTAGATTGGTTTAATTGGCAGCGAGCTACTAAGTAGCTGTTTGGTGTTTAAGTAAATTTTAGTAAGTAAATTAATTGAAGGGTGAAGTCATGGCAGGAGAGCTCGGACCCGTGTCATGCTCCTCTTGTGCTGTGTGGGAAGTCAGGGACACTACTCTGTGTGCGGGAGGTGTGTCCAGCTGCAGCTCCTGACAGACTGCATGATGGCACTGGAGCTGCGGATGGACTCACTCTGGAGCATGCATGATGCTGAGAATGTTGTGGATAGCACACTTAGTGAGTTGGTCACACCGCAGGTAAGGGTTAGGACAGATAGTGAATGAGTGACCAAGAGACAAGGCAAGAGCAGGAAGGTAGTGCAGGAGTCCCCTACGGTCATCTCCCTCCAAAACAGATATACTGTTTTGGATACTGTTGGGGGAGATGACTTACCAGGGGAAGGCACCAGCATCCAGGTTCATGGCACCATGGGTGGCTCTGCTGCACAGAAGGGCAGGAAAAAGAGTGGGAGATCTATAGTGATAAGGGACTCTATTGTAAGGCCAATAGATAGGAGTTTCTGCAGCCGCAACCGAGACTCCAGGATGGTATGTTGCCTCCCTGGTGCAAGGATCAACGATGTCTCGAAGCGGCAGCAGAGCATTCTGGAGAGGAAGGGTGAACAGACAGTTGTCGTGGTATATGTAGGTACCAACGATATAGATAAGAAGCGGGAAGAGGTCCTACAAGCTGAATTTAGGGAGCTAGGAGTTAAATTAAAAAGTAGGATCTCAAAGGTAGTAATCTCTGGATTGCTACCAGTGCCACGTGCTAATCAGAGTAGAGGAAGCAGGATAGTTAGAATAAATACGTGGCTTGAGCAGTGGTGCAAGAGGGAGGGATTCAAATTCCTGGGTCATTGGAACCAGTTCTGGGGGAAGTGAGACCTGTACAAAAGGGATGGTCTGCATTTGGGCAGGACTGGAACTGATGTCCTGGGGGTAACATTTGCGAATGCAGTTCGGGAGTGTTTAAACTAATATGGCAGGGGGATGGGAACCTATGCAGCGAGACAGGGCGAAGTAATATGGAGTCAGAAACAGATGGTAGAAAGGTAAAAAGCAATAGTGGAAGGCCGAGTAAACAAAGGCAAGAAACAAAAAGGGCCACACTACATCATAATTCTAAAAGGACAAAGGGTGTTAAAAAAAACAAGCCTGAAGGCTTTGTGTCTTAATGCAAGGAGTATCCATAATAATGTGGATGAATTAACTGTGAAAATAGATGTTAACAGATATGATGTGATTGGGATTACAGAGACATGGCTCCAGGATGATCAGGGCTAAGAACTCAACATCCAAGGGTATTCAACATTCAGGAAGGATAGAAAAAAAGGAAAAGGAGGTGGGGTAGCATTGCTGGTTAAAGAGGAGATTAATGCAATAGTTAGGAACGACATTAGTTTGAATGATGTGGAATCTATATGGGTAGAGCTGCAGAACACCAAAGGGCAAAAAACGTTAGTGGGAGTTGTGTACAGACCTCCAAACAGTAGTCGTGATGTTGGGGAGGGCATCAAACAGGAAAGTAGGGGTGCAGCAGTTATCATGGGTGACTTTAATATGCATATAGATTGGGCTAACCAAACTGGAAACAATACAGTGGAGGAGGATTTCCTGGAGTGCATAAGGGATGGTTTTCTACACCAATATGTCGAGGAACCAACTAGGGGGGAGGCCATCTTAGACTGGGTGTTATGTAATGAGAGAGGATTAATTAGCAATCATGTGCGAGGCCACTTGGGGAAGAATGACCATAATATGGTGGAATTCTACATTAGGATGGAGAATGAAACAGTTAATTCAGAGACCATGGTCCAGAACTTAAAGAAGGGTAACTTTGAAGGTATGAGGCGTGAATTGGCTAGGATGGATTGGCGAATGATACTTAAGGGATTGACAGTGGATGGGCAATGACAGACATTTAGAAACCACATGGATGAACTACAACAATTGTACACCCCTGTCTGGCGTAAAAATAAAAAAGGGAAGGTGGCTCAACCGTGGCTATCAAGGGAAATCAGGGATAGTATTAAAGCCAAGAAAGTGGCATACAAATTGGCCAGAAATAGCAGCGAACCCGGGCACTGGGAGAAATTTAGAACTCAGCAGAGGAGGACAAAGGGTTTGATTAGGGCAGGGAAAATAGATTACGAGAGGAAGCTTGCAGGGAACATTAAGACGGACTGCAAAAGCTTCTAGAGAAATGTAAAGAGAAAAAGGTTAGTAAAGACAAATGTAGGTCCCCTGCAGTCAGAATCAGGGGAAGTCATAACGGGGAACAAAGAAATGGCAGACCAATTGAACAAGTACTTTGGTTCAGTATTCACTAAGAAGGACACAAACAACCTTCCGGATATAAAAGGGGTCAGAGAGTCTAGTAAGAAGGAGGAACTGAGGGAAATCCTTATTAGTCGGGAAATTGTGTTGGGGAAATTGATGGGATTGAAGGCCGATAAATCCTCAGGGCCTGATGGACTGCATCCCAGAGTACTTAAGGAGGTGGCCTTGGAAATAGCGAATGCATTGATAGTCATTTTCTAACATTCCATAGACTCTGGATCAGTTCCTATGGAGTGGAGGGTAGCCAATGTAACCCCACTTTTTAAAAAAGGAGGGAGAGAGAGAAAACAGGGAATTATAGAACGGTCAGCCTGACATCGGTAGTGGGTAAAATGATGGAATCAATTATCAAGGATGTCATAGCAGCGCATTTGGAAAGAGGTGACATGATAGGTCCAAGTCAGCATGGATTTGTGAAAGGGAGATCATGCTTGACAAATCTTCTGGAATTTTTTGAGGATGTTTCCAGTAGAGTGGGCAAGGGAGAACCAGTTGATGTGGTGTATTTGGATTTCAGAAGGCTTTCGACAAGGTGCCTCACAAGAGATTAATGTGCAAAGTTAAAGCACATGGGATTGGGGGTAGTGTGCTGACGTGGATTGAGAACTGGTTGGCAGATAGGAAGCAAAGAGTAGGAGTAAATGGGGACTTTTCAGAATGGCAGGCAGTGACTAGTGGGGTACCACAAGGTTCTGTGCTGGGGCCCCAGCTGTTTACATTGTACATTAATGATTTAGACGAGGGGATTAAATGTAGTATCTCCAAATTTGCGGATGACACTAAGTTGGGTGGCAGTGTGAGCTGCAAGGAGGATGCTATGAGGCTGCAGAGTGACTTGGATAGGTTAGGTGAGTGGGTAGATGAAGTATAATGTGGATAAATGTGAGGTTATCCACTTTGGTGGTAAAAACAGAGAGACAGACTATTATCTGAATGGTGACAGATTAGGAAAAGGGGAGTTGCAACGAGACCTGGGTGTCATGGTATATCAATCATTGAAGGTTGGCATGCAGGTACAGCAGGCAGTTAAAAAAGCAAATGGCATGTTGGCCTTCATAGCGAGGGGATTTGAGTACAGGGGCAGGGAAGTGTTACTACAGTTGTACAGGGCCTTGGTGAGGCCACACCTGGAGTATTGTGTACAATTTTGGTCTCCTAACTTGAGGAAGGACTTTCTTGCTATTGAGGGAGTGCAGCGAAGGTTCACCAGACTGATTCCCGGGATGGCGGGACTGACATATCAAGAAAGACTGTATCAACTGGGCTTGTATTCACTGGAGTTCAGAAGAATGAGAGGGGATCTCATAGAAACGTTTAAAATTCTGACGGGTTTAGACAGGTTAGATGCAGGAAGAATGTTCCCAATGTTGGGGAAGTCCAGAACCAGGGGTCAAAGTCTAAGCATAAAGAGTAAGCCATTTAGGACCGAAATGAGGAGAAATTTCTTCACCCAGAGAGTGATGAACCTGTGGAATTATCTACCACAGAAAGTTGTTGCAGCCAATTCACTAAATATATTTAAAAAGGAGTTAGATGTAGTCCTTACTACTAGGGGGATCAAGGGGTATGGCGAGAAAGCAGGAATGGGGTACTGAAGTTGCATGTTCAGCCATGAACTCATTGAATGGCGTTGCAGGCTCGAAGGGCCGAATGGCCTACTCCTGCACCCATTTTCTATGTTTCTATGTTTCCCCAACATCGGGAACATTCTTCCCGCATCTAACCTATCCAGTCCCATCAGAATATTGTAAGTTTCTATGAGATCCCCTCTCATCCTTCTAAACTTTAGTGTATAAAGACGCAGTTGATCCAGTCTCTCCTCATATGTCAGTCCAGCCATCTCGGGAATCAGTCTGGTGAACCTTCGCTGCACTCTCTCAATAGCAAGAACATCCTTCCACAGATTGGAGACCAAAACTGAACACAATATTCCAGGTGAGGTCCCCTAGTATTTCCGGAAGATTATTTGTGTCTTCCTTCGTGAAAACAGAACCAAAGTATTTGTTTAACTAGTCCGCCATTTCTTTGTTTCCCATTGTAAATTCACCTGACTCTGACTGCAAGGGACCTATGTTTGTTTTCACTAATCCTTTTCTCTTCACATATCTATAGAAGCTTTTGCAGTTGTTTTTTATGTTCCCAGCAAGCTTACTCTCATACACTATTTTCCCCCTTCTAATTAAACCCTTTGTCCTCATCCTGCTGTATTACAAAATTCTCCCAGTCCTCAGGTTTGCTGCTTTTTCTGGCCAATTTATATGCCTCTTCCTTGGATTTAACACTATCCTTAATGTCCCTTGTTAGCCACGGTTGAGCCACCTTCCCCGTTTTATTTTTACTCCAGACAGGGATGTACAATTGTTGAAGTTCATCCATGTGATCTTTAAATGTTTGCCATTGCCTATCCACCGTCAACCCTTTAAGTATCACTTGCCAGTCTATTCTAGCCAATTCATGTCTCATACCATCAAAGTTACCTTTCCCCAAGTTCAGGACCCTAGTTTCTGAATTAACTGTGTCACTCTCCATCTTAATAAAGAATTCTACCATATTATGGTCATTCTTCCCCAAGGGGCCTCGCACAACAAGATTGTTAATTAGTCCTTTCTCATTACACATTACCTAGTCTAGGATGGCCAGCCCGCTAGTTGGTTCCTCGACATATTGGTCAAGAAAACCATCCCTAATACACTCCAGGAAATCCTCCTCCACCGCATTGCTACCAGTTTGGTTAGCCCAGTCAATATGTGGATTAAAGTCGTCCACGATAACTGCTGTACCTTTATTGCACGCATCCCTAATTTCTTGTTTGATGCGGTCCCCAACCTCACTACTACTGTTTGGTGGTCTGCACACAACTCCCACTAGCGTTTTCTGACCTTTGGTATTCCGTAGCTCCACCCATACAGATTCCACATCATCCAAGCTAATGTCCTTCCTCATATTGCATTAATTTCCTCTTTAACCAGCAGCGCCACCCCACCTACTTTTCCTTTCTGTCTATCCTTCCTAAATGTTGAATACCCTGGATGTTGAATTCCCAACCTTGGTCACCCTGGAGCCATGTCTCCGTGATGCCAATTACATCATACCCGTTAACTGCTATCTGCGCAGTTAATTCGTCCACCTTATTCTGAATACTCCTCGTATTGAAGCGCAGAGCCTTCAGGCTTGTCTTTTTAACATCCTTTGCCCCTTTCGGATATTGCTGTAATGTGGCCCTTTTTGCTTTTTGCCTTGGGTGTCTCTGCCCTCCACTTTTACTTTTCTTCTTTCTATCTTTTGCTTCTGCCCCCATTCTACTTCCCTCTGTCTCCCTGCATAGGTTCCCATCTCCATGCCATATTAGTTTAACCCCTCCCCAACAGCACTTGCAAGCACTCCCCCTAGGATATTGGTTGCGGTCCTGCCCAGGTGCAGAACGTCCGGTTTGTACTGGCCCCATCTCCCCCAGAACCGGTTCCAATGTCCCAGGAATTTGAATCCCTCCCTTCTGCACCACTCCTCAAGCCACGTATTCATCTGAGCTATCCTGCGATTCCTACTCTGACCAGCACGTGGCACTGGTAGCAATCCTGAAATTACTACTTTTGAGGTCCTACTTTTTAATTTAGCTCCTAGCTCCCTAAATTCATCTTGTAGGACTTCATCCTGTTTTTTACCTATATCGTTGGTACCTATATGCACCACGACAACTGTTTACCCTCCCCCTTCAAAATGTCCTGCACCCGCTCCGAGACATCCTTGACCCTTGCACCAGGGAGGGAACATACCATCCTGGAGTCTCGGTTGCGGCCGCAGAAACGTCTATCTATTCCCCTCACAACAGATCCCTATCACTATAGCTTTCCCACTCTTTTTCCTGCCCTCCTGTGCAGCAGAGCTACCCATAGTGCCATGAACTTGGCTGCTGCTGCCCTCCCCTGACTAGTCATCCCCTTCAACAGTACCCAAAGCGGTGTATCTGTTTTGCAGAAGGATGACCGCAGGGGACGCCTACACTACCTTCCTTCCACTGCTCTTCCTGTTGGTCACCCATCACCTATCTGGCTGTGTAACCTTTACCTGCAATAAGACCAACTCACTAAACATGCTATTCACGTCATTCACAATGTCGGAAAGTGTGAGCTCATCCACCTTGGAAAAAAAAACAGTAAAAGGTAATATTATTTGAATGGGGAGAAATTACAACATGCTGCCGTGCAGAGGGACCTGGGGGTTCTTGTGTATGAATCCCAAAAAGTTAGTTTGCAGGTGCAGCAAGTAATCAGGAAGGCGAATGGAATGTTGGCCTTCATTGCGAGAGGGATGGAGTACAAAAGCAGGGAGGTCCTGCTGCAACTGCAACTGAGGCCACACCTGGAGTACTGCGTGCAGTTTTGGTCACCTTACTTAAGGAAGGATATACTAGCTTTGGAGGGGGTACAGAGACGATTCACTAGACTGATTCCGGAGATGAGGGGGTTACCTCATGATGATAGATTGAGTAGACTGGGTCTTTACTCGTTGGAGTTCAGATGGATGAGGGGTGATCCTATAGAAACATTTAAATTAATGAAAGGGATAGACAGGATGGAGGCAGAGAGGTTGTTTCCACTGGTCGGGGAGACTAGAACTAGGGGGCACAGCCTCAAAATACGGGGGAGCCAATTTAAAACCGAGTTGAGAAGGAATTTCTTCTCCAAGAGGGTTGTGAATCTGTGGAATTTTCTGCCCAAGGAAGCAGTTGAGGCTAGCTCATTGAATGTATTCAAGTCACGGATAGATAGATTTTTAACCAATAAGGGAATTAAGGGTTACGGGGAGAGGGCGGGTAAGTGGAGCTGAGTCCACGGCCAGATCAGCCATGATCTTGTTGAATGGCGGAGCAGGCTCGAGGGGCTAGATGGCCTACTCCTGTTCTGAATTTTTATGTTCTTATGTTCAGCATTGTGGATGCTCCAGGGTGAATCCACCCGCAGCTCCAGTGCCACAATGTGGTCTGTCAGGAGATGCAGCCGGATACACTTCGTGCATATGCAGTCGTCAGGGATAGTGGAAGCGTCCCTGACTTCCCACATAGTACAGGAGGAGCATAACACGTGTCCGAGCTCTCCTACCATGACTTAACCACTAGATTAACTTAATTTGGCAAAAATAATGCTGAAGGTTACTTACTGATCAATTACATAGAAAATAGGTGCAGGAGTAGGCCATTCACCCCTTCGAGCCTGCCCCACCATTCAATAAGATCACCCTTTCCTGCTTTCTCTCCATACCCGTTGATCCCTTTAGCCATCAGGGTCATATCTAACTCCCTCTTGAATATATCTAACGAATTGGCATCAACAACTCTCTGTGGTAGAGAATTCCACAGATTAACAACTCTCTGAGTGAAGAAGTTTCTCCTCATCTCAGTCTTAAATGACTTACCCCTTATACTTAGACTGTGACCCCTGGTTCTGGACTTCCCCAACATCGGGAGCATTCTTCCAGCATCTAACCTGTCCAGTCCCGTCAGAATTTTATTTGTTTCTATGAGATCCCCTCTCATTCATCTAAACTCCAGTGAATTCAGGCCCAATCGATCCAATCTCTCCTCATATGTCAGTGCTGCCATCCCTGGAATCAATCTGGTGAACCTTCACTGCACTCCCTCAATAGAATGTCCTTCCTCAGATTAGGAGACCAAAACTGAACACACTGTTCCAGGTGAGGCCTCACCAAGGCCCTGTACAACTGCGTTAAGTCCTCCCTGCTCCTGTACTCAAATCCCCTAGCTATGAAGGCCAACATACCATTTGCCTTCATCACCGCCTGCTGTACCTGCATGCCAACTTTTAATGACTGATGTACCATGACACCCAGGTCTCGTTGTACCTCCCCTTTTCCTAATCTTCCGCCATTCAAATAATATTCTGCCTTCATGTTTTTGCCACCAAAGTGGATAACCTCACATTTATCCACATTATACTGCATCTGCCATGCATTTGCCCACTCACCTTACCTGTTCAAGTCACCCTGCAGCCTCTTAGCATCCTCATCACAGCTCACACCATCACCCAGCTTAGTGTCATCTGCATCTTGGAGATATTACACTCAATTCCTTCATCTAAATCATTAATGTATATTGTAAATAGCTGGGGTCCCAGCACTGAGTCCTGCGGCACCCCACTAGTTACTGCCTGCCATTCTGAGAAGGGCCCATTTATCCCTACTCTCTGCTTCCTGTCTGCCAACCAGTTCTTCATCCACATCAATACATTACCCCCAATACCATGTGCTTTCATTTTGCACATCAATCTCTTGTGTGGGACCTTTTGAAAGTCCAAATACACCACATCCACTGGTTCTCCCTTGTCCACTCTACTAGTAACATCCTCAAAAAATTCTCGAAGATTTGTCAAGCATGATTTCCCTTTCATAAATCCATGCTGAGTTGGATCCATCCTGTCACCGCTTTCCAAATGCGCTGCTATTTCATCTTTAATAATTGATTCCAACACTTTCTTCACTGCTGATGTCAGGCTAACCGGTCTATAATTCCCCGTTTTCTCGCTCCCTCCTTTTTTAAAAAGTAGTGTTACATTAGCTACCCTCCAGTCCATAGGAACTGATCCAGAGTCGATAGACTGTTGGAAAATTATTACCAATGCATCCACTATTTCTAGGGCCACTTCCTTAAGTACTCTGGGATGCAGACTATCATGCCCTGGGGATTTATCGGCCTTCGATCCCATCAATTTCCCTAACACAATTTTACGCCTAATAAGGATTTCCTTCAGTTCCTCCTTCTCACTAGACCCTCGTTCCCCTAGTATTTCCAGAAGGTTATTTTTGTTTTATCTTAGAAACATAGACATAGAAACATAGAAACATAGAAAATAGGTGCAGGAGTAGGCCATTCGGCCCTTCTAGCCTGCACCGCCATTCAATGAGTTCATGGCTGAACATGAAACTTCAGTACCCCATTCCTGCTTTCTCGCCATACCCCTTGATCCCCCTAGTAGTAAGGACCTCATCTAACTCCTTTTTGAATATATTTAGTGAATTGGCCTCAACAACTTTCTGTGGTAGAGAATTCCACAGGTTCACCACTCTCTGGGTGAAGAAGTTCCTCCGCATCTCGGTCCGAAATGGCTTACCCCTTATCCTTAGACTGTGACCTCTGGTTCTGGACTTCCCCAACATTGGGAACATTCTTCCTGCATCTAACCTGTCTAACCCCGTCAGAATTTTAAATGTTTCTATGAGGTCCCCTCTCATTCTTCTGAACTCCAGTGAATACAAGCCCAGTTGATCCAGTCTTTCTTGATAGGTCAGTCCCGCCATCCCGGGAATCAGTCTGGTGAACCTTCGCTGCACTCCCTCAATAGCAAGAATGTCCTTCCTCAGGTTAGGAGACCAAAACTGTACACAATACTCCAGGTGTGGCCTCACCAATGCCCTGTACAACTGTAGCAACACCTCCCTGCCCCTGTACTCAAATCCCCTTGCTATGAAGGCCAACATGCCATTTGCTTTCTTAACCGCCTGCTGCACCTGCATGCCAACCTTCAATGACTGATGTACCATGACACCCAGGTCTCTTTGCACCTCCCCTTTTCCTAATCTGTCACCATTCAGATAATAGTCTGTCTCTCTGTTTTTACCACCAAAGTGGATAACCGCACATTTATCCACATTATACTTCATCTGCCATGCATTTGCCCACTCACCTAACCTATCCAAGTCGCTCTGCAGCCTCACAGCATCCTCCTCGCAGCTCACACTGCCACCCAACTTAGTGTCATCGGCAAATTTGGAGATACTACATTTAATCCCCTCATCTAAATCATTAATGTACAGTGTAAACAGCTGGGGCCCCAGCACAGAACCTTGCGGTACCCCACTAGTCACTGCCTGCCATTCTGAAAAGTACCCATTTACCCCTACTCTTTGCTTCCTGTCTGACAACCAGTTCTCAATCCATGTCAGTACACTACCCCCAATCCCATGTGCTCTAACTTTGCACATCAATCTCTTGTGTGGGACCTTGTCGAACGCCTTCTGAAAGTCCAAATATACCACATCAACTGGTTCTCCCTTATCCACTCTACTGGAAACATCCTCAAAAAATTCCAGAAGATTTGTCAAGCATGATTTCCCTTTCACAAATCCATGCTGACTTGGACCTATCATGTCACCTCTTTCCAAATGCACTGCTATGACATCCTTAATAATTGATTCCATCATTTTACCCACTACCGATGTCAGGCTGACCGGTCTATAATTCCCTGTTTTCTCTCTCCCTCCTTTTTTAAAAAGTGGGGTTACATTGGCTACCCTCCACTCCATAGGAACTGATCCAGAGTCAATGGAATGTTGGAAAATGACTGTCAACGCATCCACTATTTCCAAGGCCACCTCCTTAAGTACTCTGGGATGCAGTCCATCAGGCCCTGGGGATTTATCGGCCTTCAATCCCATCAATTTCCCCAACACAATTTTCCGGCTAATAAGGATTTCCCTCAGTTCCTCCTCCTTACTAGCCCCCCCGACCCCTTTTATAACCGGAAGGTTGTTCGTGTCCTCCTTCGTGAATACCGAACCAAAGTACTTGTTCAATTGGTCCGCCATTTCTTTGATCCCCGTTATGACTTCCCCTGATTCTGACTGCAGGGGACCTACGTTTGTCTTTACTAACCTTTTTCTCTTTACATATCTATAGAAACTTTTGCAATCCGTCTTAATGTTCCCTGCAAGCTTCTTCTCATACTCCATTTTCCCTGCCCTAATCAAACCCTTTGTCCTCCTCTGCTGAGTTCTAAATTTCTCCCAGTCCCCAGGTTCGCTGCTATTTCTGGCCAATTTGTATGCCACTTCCTTGGCTTTAATACTATCCCTGATTTCCCTTGATAGCCACGGTTGAGCCACCTTCCCTTTTTTATTTCTATGCCAGACAGGAATGTACAATTGTTGTAGTTCATCCATGCGGTCTCTAAACGTCTGCCATTGCCCATCCACAGTCAACCCCTTAAGTATCATTCGCCAATCCATCCCAGCCAATTCACGCCTCATACCTTCAAAGTTAGCCTTCTTTAAGTTCTGGACCATGGTCTCTGAATTAACTGTTTCATTCTCCATCCCAATGCAGAATTCCACCATATTATGGTCACTCTTCCCCAAGGGGCCTCGCACAACAAGATTGCTAATTAATCCTCTCTCATTACATAACACCCAGTCTAAGATGGCCTCCCCCCTAGTTGGTTCCTTGACATATTGGTCTAAAAAACCATCCCTTATGCACTCCAGAAAATCCTCCTCCACCGTATTGCTTCCAGTTTGGTTAGCCCAATCTATGTGCATATTAAAGTCACCCATTATAACTGCTGCACCTTTATTGCACGCACCCCTAATTTCCTGTTTGATGCCCTCCCCAACATCACTACTACTGTTTGGAGGTCTGTACACAACTCCCACTAACGTTTTTTGCCCTTTGGTGTTCTGCAGCTCTACCCATATAGATTCCACATCATCCAAGCTAATGTCCTTCCTAACTATTGCCTTAATCTCCTCCTTAACCAGCAATGCTACCCCACCTCCTTTTCCTTTTATTCTATCCTTCCTGAATGTTGAATACCCCTGGATGTTGAGTTCCCAGCCCTGCTCATCCTGGAGCCACGTCTTCGTAATCCCAATCACATCATATTTGTTAACATCTATTTGCACAGTTAATTCATCCACCTTATTGCGGATACTCCTTGCATTAAGACACAAAGCCTTTAGGCTTGTTTTTTTAACACCCTCTGTCCTTTTAGAATTTTGCTGTACAATGGCCCTTTTTGTTCTTTGCCTTGGGTTTCTCTGCCCTCCACTTTTCCTCATCTCCTTTCTGTCTTTTGTTTTTGCCTCCTTTTTGTTTCCCTCTATCTCCCTGCATTGGTTCCCATCCCCCTTCATGAAGACAGAACCAAAGTATTTGTTCAACTGGTCTGCCATTTCTTTTTTCCCCATTTTAAATTCACCAGAATCTGACTGCAAGGGACCTACGTTTGCCTTCACTAATCTTTTTCTCTTTACATATCTATAGAAGCTTTGGCAGTCAGTTTTTATGTTCCCAGCAAGCTTCCTCTCATACTCTATTCTCCCCCTCCTAATTAAACACTTTGTCCTCCTCTGCTGAATTTTAAATTTCTCCCAGTCCTCAGGTTTGCTGCTTTTTCTGGCCAATTTATATGTCTCTTCCTTGGATTTAACACTATCCTTAATTTCCCTTGTTCGCTACGGTTGAGCCACCTTCCCCGTTTTATTTTTACTCCAGACAGGGATGTACAATTGTTGAAGTTCATTCATGTGATCTTTAAATGTTTGCCATTGCCTATCTACCGTCAACCCTTTAAGTATCATTCGCCAGTCTAGTCTAGCCAATTCACGTCTCATAACATCGAAGTTACCTTTCCTTAAGTTCAGGACCCTAGTCTCTGAATTAACTGTGTCACTCTCCATCTTACTAAAGAATTCTACCATATTAAATTGTAACAATTTCAAGGGCATTCGCTGGATAGAAGTTGGGCAAATAGCCCAACTCTCCATCCGCGGAGGCCCTTTACCTTCAGATGAGTGCGATTTGCCATAAGGATTCTTGACAGATCGCAAGTTCTGGGTTTATGCGCATGCGCTTCGTATGCCTAAACTCCGGAACTAGCGGGGCCCCTAAGGGCACGTGCGCACTTTGTGCGCGCCAATAGGGGCCGTGAATTTAAGGCCATTGTGTTCCACAGTTTTGAGGTAATGGGAAAAAGTTAGAGCCGGAGATTTGCTTTCAATATAAAGATTCCGAATAGAGGAACGTTTGTGACAGTATAAGACAGTTTAGCAAAGACAGCAATATTTCAGAACACCAGAACACTGATCATATAACTGATGAAAGTGGCACAAGAAACATAGTAATCTGACACTGTATTTAACTGTTGATCACCTCTGTCGGCACATTATTATAAAGATACTGGAGCCTTGGAAAGGATGTAATATAGATTTACTAGGAGGATACCAGGGATCAAAAGGTCAGATAACAAACATGAAGAACTAGGGTTGTATTCAATGCAGATAAGATTAATGGGGAAACAAATAAACCCTTTCAAAATGTTGAACATTTCTAAGAGTGAGTAGTGAAAAAATACTTCCACCTCAATGACTCAGTAACAGGACATGAATTTAAGATTAGTATGGAAGCATAATTTTTTTTATTGGAGTGGGTAGGAGGAAGAGGTTATTAGATCATAAAATGCATTGCAATTTGTTCAAGTTATGATCTGCCTGAAAGGGTGGTGGAAGCAGATTCAATAGTAACTTTCAAAAGAGAATTGGACAAATACTTGAAGAGGAAACATCTGCAGAGCTATAGGGAAAGAGCAGAGGTGTGGGACAAATTGGATATCTCGTTCAAAGAGCTGGCACAGACATGATAGCACCAATGGCCTCCTTCTGTGCTGTATGATTCTATGATTACCACAATTGAAGCTGACATTTGAGCAATTTAGATAAACATGAAATAGTGTATTTAACCATATAGGGAATGAGCAGAAAAATACACAGAATAAATAGTTCAATTTGGACATGCTCAGTGGCCTCCTTCTGTGTTAAATTTTCTATGATTTTATAACTACTTGAACTATGCATAGAACGGCTGTGGTTTATAGATCCTTTGCATTGTTTCAATAAAACTTTCTTCATTACTATTAAAAACAGTTGAAAATATCAAAGGGTTTTAATTTTATTCCTGCATGCTGCTGTGGGGAGGGTTGGGAGGGAAGGAAGGAAGAACAGAGAGTCCAAACTGATGCATAATTGGATCACTCTTATCCAGTCGCAAAGATGGATTTCATCAGATCTTTATTGTACTCACAACTCGCCTAGATGGATGTAGCTGCAGCAACACTCCATGGCATCAAGTGCTATCTGCCGGATGTACTCGAGTACCTCCCTAATCTGTGACTTCTAACATAGTGAAGTACAAGAGCAGCAATATTACAGGAACACTCACTGGAAATTTCCCCTCCCAAGTCACACATCACCCTGACTTTGACATATATTGTTATTCATTCATCATCACTGGGTGAAAATCCAGGCATTCCCTACCTAACATCACCATGGAAGCTTGAGATAATGACTGCAGTGCTTCACAAAGAAAGCCCGCTACCATATTCTCAGGGCAATAAGGGTGGAGCAATAATTGAGGCCTTGCCTGCATCGCCCACAGCCCGTAAACAAGTAAAATGTCCAATCACTTCTCAGATATTTGTGGCCATTTAAAAATAAAACAATTGTTCTTGCATTACTTACTGCTTATAATGACACGAGTAAAAGTCCAGCAATCTTACCCAATTCTCCTCCAACAATTGTGAAGTCTTTTTCCAAAATGATCCACTTTTGGATTATCTGAGCATTTGATTTTGCGTTTTTATTCACTGCATTAATTCCAGCCTGGATGGCATTGTAAAATTTAGGATCTTTAATGCTTGTAATCTGAGATACACTAGCGACTCCTGGACACCCATGTTGGGAGCAAAATGTAAGAACTGCTGGAGCCAGCTCATCAAGTGGGAGTCCTGTTTCATCATCAATGATACACTGGGGAAAGGAGGAAGAGAAAAAAGACACGTGATGGCAATGAAAAAGTACTGTTTACCAAGCAGAAGAAAAATTCTGAGGAACACTAGATTACCATTTTATGACTATAATTCAACTACCATTTACAAAATGAATAGTCAATCATCAGTGGGCTCACCCAATGGCTCACATTTATCCAATGAGTATCTTAGCCATCTAGGCCAAGATAGTGCAAATTCAATCCCCCAGTCTGTACTAAATACATTTCAATTTCATACATTTGAATAAATGTAATAATGAACTATGGGCCTAGTCTTTTCCAATCGCATAAATGCCTATGTTCCAATGAGAGGAAAAAACAGGAATGCATCTCTTTAAGAGGTGCATCTTTAAGATGTACCTATATCTTGGTCAGGTCTTGTTCCTCTCAGTCTCTTCTATCACAGCCACGTTTTGGACTCAAGTTTCGGCCTGAGTTGCTCCTATTTTTTTGGAGCAACTAATTCAGAATGGAGCATCTTAGAAATTGCAATTCTCGGCATTTAGTTTGCTCCAGTTCGAGTGAGTTTCATTGTAGAACAGATGTTTTTTTTCAAAAGGGGGCGTGTCCAGCTACTTACGCCTGTTTTGCAAGTTTAGGCAGTGAAAACTTACTCCAAACTAACTTAGAATGGAGTAAGTGTAGATTTTTGAACGCTCAGAAAAACCTTGCCTACAATTAGAAGGGAGAGGAGGGGGGGGAGGGAGAGGGAGGGAGGAAGAGGAGGGGGGAGTGGAGGAGGGGGGAGTGATGGAGAGAGGAGGAAGGGGGAGGTGGGGGAAGAGGAGAGGTGGGGGAAGAGGAGAGGTGGGGGAAGAGGAGAGGTGGGGGAAGAGGAGAGGTGGGGGAAGAGGAGAGGGGAGGAAGAGGAGAGGGAGGCTGAAGAATTCAGGCGGGCAGGCCCTGCCAAGGACGTAGAAGCCGGGCCAGGCCACCGAAGACTTCGAAGTTACCCTTCTTTAAGTTCTGGAACGTGGTCTCTGAATTAACTGTTTCATTCTCCATTGATAGAGAATTCAAACAGGCTGCATTCAGACAGGCTGTGAAAATTCACAGACCCCAAGTCAAAGCTGCTACGTGCAACTCAGCATGTTGCATTAAGTCATCAATCAACTTGACATTTTAGGACCTTGGGTAGCGAGCCAATTAAAGGTTAACAGACTATTAATTGAGCCAATAAGGTCAAAGAAGGCAAGTTCTTTTCTGTAAATTGAACCAGGTATAAAAACAGCCATTTTGGCCATGTGGTCTCAGAAGGACAAAGGCCTGGCTTAAAGCCAGAAGCTTGTTGCTGCTGCTAGAATAAAGTTACATTAAAACTACAACCGGAGTTCGTATTTCATTGGGAATTAAGAGATCTAACAATTTTGGCGCCACGAACAGGATCGCTGAGGGAAGAAACTGAATTTTGGACATCGGACCTACATACTGAGGTAAGGACTCCTCTTTATAAAAGTCCTCGGTCAAAAGTCTAAATTCGCCTCTCCTCCTACGTGATTCCGAAAGCCTCCGGTTTGCGAACCCTCTGGTTGGTAGTCGGCTCGAGGTCCCATAAACGTCTAACTTCGGCGGTGTGTTCGTTAATTAATCACCGACCCACTGATCAGCTGGAAAGCCTACGACTCGAGACCCCAGTAAAGAAATCAGTATTATCGCAGCAAGAGATAAGAGCAAAGAATTGCCTACAACTGTTAAAGGTGGGCAGGCACCACCTGAGGTTTCGATAGATGAAATCCTCGAACAGTTGAAAGAATACATAGAGCAACAATTCAACTTATCTAAAACCTGTATTAAGATCGAACAAAAATACGGTACCTCCAAAGGACAATGGTCCTTGGACGAGATTAAAAGGGTCTGGGGAAAAACGACCCGTATGAAAAATAAAGAGCAAACTAGATGGTCCCTAGCCGTTATGGGACAGATCCGAAAGCGGAATGAAATTATAATGCGTTCCTAACATGATCGAGAACTGACCAGTACAAAGGACCAATTGCAAGCTGTTTGTGCACAGCTGCGACAGAAAAGACTTGAACTTGAAAAGTCGGAAGCGGAAGTTAAAGATCTTAAAGGTGAAATTAAAGAATGGAAAAAATCATTAGGCCAAGAGACAGTAATAGGAAAAGGAAAATGTATCGGTCAATTCCCAGGGTACCCATGTTTGGATAAATTAAAAGCACAAACCCAAATACACGACCAAGGAATAGATACGGATTCTGAATCCTCTGACGATACAGGGTCGGAGGTTGAAGAATTAGGGGTGTGCTTTGCCCCGTTTAAAAAAAGACGAGTTGTAGTCAAATCAGAAGAGACTGCGGATGAGGGCGGAACCAAAAACACGAGGAAAAGGGTGTATGCAGAATACTTAGTTCATGATCCGGAAGACCCAGAGAAAATTGATAACTGGTCCAAGGAATTGCCCAATCCAAAGAAAGGGGGAGTAAAAACGTGGGACCAATTGGACCGCTTAAGAAATATATATCAACTTCATCCCTGGGACGGAGTGAAAATTTTGACCATAATGGTGCCAAAAACACAGGGAAGAAAATTGCATGACAAGGTAGGAGAAGCTTTGGGGCAGGATGAGCAAGAATTAAATGCAGGATGGGAGGCGATTAAACATAGAAACATAGAAACATAGAAAATAGGTGCAGGAGTAGGCCATTCGGCCCTTCTAGCCTGCACCGCCATTCAATGAGTTCATGGCTGAACATGCAACTTCAGTACCCCATTCCTGCTTTCTCACCATACCCCTTGATCCCCCTAGTAGTAAGGACTTCATCTAACTCCTTTTGGAATATATTTAGTGAATTGGCCTCAACAACTTTCTGTGGTAGAGAATTCCACAGGTTCACCACTCTCTGGGTGAAGAAATTCCTCCTCATCTCGGTCCTAAATGGCTTACCCCTTATCCTTAGACTGTGTCCCCTGGTTCTGGACTTCCCCAACATTGGGAACATTCTTCCTGCATCTAAGCTGTCTAACCCCGTCAGAATTTTAAACGTTTCTATGAGGTTCCCTCTCATTCTTCTGAACTCCAGTGAATACAAGCCCAGTTGATCCAGTCTTTCTTGATAGGTCAGTCCCGCCATCCCGGGAATCAGTCTGGTGAACCTTCGCTGCACTCCCTCAATAGCAAGAATGTCCTTCCTCAGGTTAGGAGACCAAAACTGTACACAATACTCCAGGTGTGGCCTCACCAAGGCCCTGTACAACTGTAGCAACACCTCCCTGCCCCTGTACTCAAATCCCTCGCTATGAAGGCCAACATGCCATTTGCTTTCTTAACCGCCTGCTGTACCTGCATGCCAACCTTCAATGACTGATGTACCATGACACCCAGGTCTCTTTGCACCTCCCCTTTTCCTAATCTGTCACCATTCAGATAATAGTCTGTCTCTCTGTTTTTACCACCAAAGTGGATAACCTCACATTTATCCACATTATACTTCATCTGCCATGCATTTACCCACTCACCTAACCTATCCAAGTCACTCTGCAGCCTCATAGCATCCTCCTCGCAGCTCACACTGCCACCCAACTTAGTGTCATCCGCAAATTTGGAGATACTACATTTAATCCTCTCGTCGAAATCATTAATGTACAGTGTAAACAGCTGGGGCCCCAGCACAGAACCTTGCGGTACCCCACTAGTCACTGCCTGCCATTCTGAAAAGTACCCATTTACTCCTACTCTTTGCTTCCTGTCTGACAATCAGTTCTCAATCCATGTCAGCACACTACCCCCAATCCCATGTGCTTTAACTTTGCACATTAATCTCTTGTGTGGGACCTTGTCGAAAGCCTTCTGAAAGTCCAAATATACCACATCAACTGGTTCTCCCTTGTCCACTCTACTGGAAACATCCTCAAAAAATTCCAGAAGATTTGTCAAGCATGATTTCCCTTTCACAAATCCATGCTGACTTGGACCTATCATATCACCTCGTTCCAAATACACTGCTATGACATCCTTAATAATTGATTCCATCATTTTACCCACTACCGATGTCAGGCTGACCGGTCTATAATTCCCTGTTATCTCTCTTCCTCCTTTTTAAAAAAGTGGGGTTACATTGGCTACCCTCCACTCCATAGGAACTGATCCAGAGTCAATGGAATGTTGGAAAATGACTGTCAATGCATCCACTATTTCCAAGGCCACCTCCTTAAGTACTCTGGGATGCAGTCCATCAGGCCCTGGGAATTTATTGACCTTCAATCCCATCAATTTCCCCAACACAATTTCCCGACTAATAAGGATTTCCCTCAGTTCCTCCTCCGACCCCTTTTATATCCGGAAGGTTGTATGTGTCCTCCTCAGTGAATACCGAACCAAAGTACTTGTTCAATTGGTCCGCCATTTCTTTGTTCCCCGTTATGACTTCCCCTGATTCTGACTACAGGGGACCTACGTTTGTGTTTACTAACCTTTTTCTCTTTACATATCGATAGAAACTTTTGCAATCCATCTTAATGTTCCCTGCAAGCTTCTTCTCGTACTCCATTTTCCCTGCCCTAATCAAACCCTTTGTCCTCCTCTGCTGAGTTCCAAATTTCTCCCAGTTCCCGGGTTCGCTGCTATTTCTGGCCAATTTGTATGCCACTTCCTTGGCTTTAATACTATCCCTGATTTCCCTTGATAGCCACGGTTGAGCCACCTTCCCTTTTTTATTTTTACTCCAGACAGGAATGTACAATTGTTGTAGTTCATCCATGCGGTCTCTAAATGTCTACCATTGCCCATCCACAGTCAACCCCTTCAGTATCATTCGCCAATCTATCCTAGCCAATTCATGCCTCATACCTTCAAAGTTACCCTTCTTTAAGTTCTGGACCATGGTCTCTGAATTAACTGTTTCATTCTCCACCCTAATGCAGAATTCCACCATATTATGATCACTCTTCCCCAAGGGGCCTCGCAAAACGAGATTGCTAATTAATCCTCTCTCATTACACAACACCCAGTCTAAACACCGGCTGCAAGCCTTCAGTCCAGCTAAGACAGACTGGGGAAAAATTGCAGCCTGCCAACAGAAAGGAACAGAGGAGGTCCTGGAGTATGACGAGCGGTTTAGATGCACGTGGCTAGAACATTCAGTTATGAATAATACGGATGAGGAAATGGATGAACAAGTGTTTGGACCCCTGAAAGCAGCTTTCGTGGCAGGTCTAAAGCCAGAACTGTCCAAAATGCTTAAGGTAGAGTTACCAGACTGGGAAGGTAGAGGGAACTACCTTTGCAGCATTGGTGGATCGATGTAACCAATTAAATCGGGATATGGGAGCTAAAGTCTGAGCTGTACAGGCTATGGGATGGAAACCCAGGATTCCGATAAACAGTTATTCGGAAAATTACCCGGAAAATGTCATTATTGTGGGAAAGAAGGTCACTGGGCCAAGACGTGCAGGGCAAAACAGCAAGGTCATGGCCGGGGAAGAGGACGCAGCCAGGGATACAATTCAGCCAACAAACCAGGCTTGTCACAAGATAATGACCTCATAGAAGCATTTAAGCGACTGACAATACAAAAACAGAAGGAGTTACTTGGGATAGCAAAAAATGATTAGAGCCCACCCTGGCCCCCCTCCTCGCACTAATACAACAGAGGGGAGATGGGATATATGTAACTGTGAGGGTGGGCGATAAGGATGTGGACTGTCTTTTAGACACGGGTGGAATTAACATGCTTACCCCTACAATATGGAGACTTTTTGTCGTTGGATGGTAGGGCATGTACAGCCTATGGAGTTGGGGGCCATAAAATAGAAATTAAAAGGACAACACCGGTACTTATAGGGCTGGGTCCACATGAACTAACCACGCCGGTCTGGATAGGCCCAGTAAATCAACCCCTTTTGGGAATGGACGTTCTAATCCAAATAGATTCATCGTTGCATTTCGAGAATGGTCAGGTGACATGGTCAATTAGAACTTTGAAGAAAGAAGAATTGAAGGAACACCCGATATGGGCTAAAGATAAGAACGATTGTGGCTTACTCCAGATGGAGCCTGCATCATTTACCGGGACCAAGCCTCCATGCACTAAACAGTATCCCATCAGTCCAACTGCCATCGCGGGAATCTTACCGGTTATTCAGCAATTGGAGAAACAAGAGGTGCTTATTAAAACGCATAGCTCCTCCAATAGCCCCGTGTGGCCGGTACAGAAATCTAATGAGACTTGGCGTTTGACTGTCGATTATAGGAAAACTAACCAGTGTATTGATCAAAAAGCTCCTTTGGTCGCAGATCCCTCCACCATTTTTAATGCCCTCAAACCGGAACATAAATATTTCTCGGTTATAGATATGGCCAACGGATTTTGGTCGGTGCCTCTGTGGCACCGGAGGTTCGACAGTGGTTTGCTTTCACGGTCCAAGGACAACAGTATACTTGGACCCGGTTACCGCAGGGTTTCCACAACAGCCCTATGGTATTCCACATGGCTTTACAAAGCCATTTGCGAGAATTACCTCCCCTGTCATCCACAGTCATCCAATATGTAGACGATATCCTGCTAGCGTCAAACACGGAAGAACAGCATGAACAAGATTTACGAGCTTTGCTGGACCACCTTCGGCTGAAAGGACATAAAGCCAGCATCGACAAAGCACAAATATCTCAAGAAGAGGTTGTATACCTGGGACAAAAGATTTCACAAGGAAAGAGAGAACTTACCCAGGATAGAACTGCAGCCATTCGGGCTGCTAAAAAACCCACCACTATTCAAGAACTAAGGTCTTTTTTGGGATTGTGTAACTTTAACAGAAATTGGATTGACTCCTTCACACAGCTTGCTCAGCCATTGAATGATATCTTAAAGGGGAAACGTGCCTCTAAAGAAGCCATCACCCTCACTAAGGAACAGCAAGAGGCCTTCCTGAGTTTGAAAAAGGCTTTGTGTTCGGCACCGGCTCTGGGAATCCCCGACAGTGGTAAGCCATTTACCCTGTTTGTCCATGAGAAAGAAGGATACATGACAGCTATACTGACACAAGAACATGGGGATCGACAAAGACCTATTGGCTATTATTCGGCAAAACTGGATGTAGTAGCCCTCGGATGGGATAGTTGCCTCAGGGCCATGGAAACATAGAAACATAGAAACATAGAAAATAGGTGCAGGAGCAGGCCATTCAGCCCTTCTAGCCTGCACCGCCATTCAACGAGTTCATGGCTGAACATGAAACTTCAGTACCCACTTCCTGCTTTCACGCCATACCCCTTGATCCCCCGAGTACTAAGGACTTCATCTAACTCCCTTTTGAATATATTTAGTGAATTGGCCTCAACTACTTCCTGTGGTAGAGAATTCCACAGGTTCACCACTCTCTGGGTGAAGAAGTTTCTCCTTATCTTGGTCCTAAATGGCTTACCCCTTATCCTTAGACTGTGACCCCTGGTTCTGGACTTCCCCAACATTGGGAACATTCTTCCTGCATCCAACCTGTCCAAACCCGTCAGAATTTTAAACGTTTCTATGAGGTCCCCTCTCACTCTTCTGAACTCCAGTGAATACAAGCCCAGTTGATTCAGTCTTTCTTGATAGGTCAGTCCCACCATCCCGGGAATCAGTCTGGTGAATCTTCGCTGCACTCCCTCAACAGCAAGTATGTCCTTCCTCAAGTTAGGAGACCAAAACTGTACACAATACTCCAGGTGTGGCCTCACCAAGGCCCTGTACAACTGTAGCAACACCTCCCTGCCCCTGTACTCAAATCCCCTCGCTATGAAGGCCAACATGCCATTTGCTTTCTTAACCGCCTGCTGTACCTGCATGCCAACCTTCAATGACTGATGTACCATGACACCCAGGTCTCGTTGCACCTTCCCTTTTCCTAATCTGTCACCATTCAGATAATAGTCTGTCTCTCTGTTTTTACCACCAAAGTGGATAACCTCACATTTATCCACATTATACTTCATCTGCCACGCATTTGCCCACTCACCTAACCTATCCAAGTCACTCTGTAGCCTCATAGCATCCTCCTCGCAGCTCACACTGCCACCCAACTTAGTGTCATCCGCAAATTTGGAGATACTACATTTAATCCCTTCGTCTAAATCATTAATGTATAATGTAAACAGCTGGGGCCCCAGCACAGAACCCTGCGGTACCCCACTAGTCACTGCCTGCCATTCCGAAAAGTACCCATTTACTCCTACTCTTTGCTTCCTGTCTGACAACCAGTTCTCAATCCACGTCAGCACACTACCCCCAATCCCATGTGCTTTAACTTTGCACATTAATCTCCTGTGTGGGACCTTGTCGAAAGCCTTCTGAAAGTCCAAATATACCACATCAACTGGTACTCCTTTGTCCACTTTATTGGAAACATCCTCAAAAAATTCCAGAAGATTTGTCAAGCATGATCTCCCTTTTACAAATCCATGCTGACTTGGACCTATCATGTCACCATTTTCCAAATGCGCTGCTATGACATCCTTAATAATTGATTCCATCATTTTACCCACTACTGAGGTCAGGCTGACCGGTCTATAATTCCCTGCTTTCTCTCTCCCTCCTTTTTTAAAAAGTGGGGTTACATTGGCTACCCTCCACTCGATAGGAACTGATCCAGAGTCAATGGAATGTTGGAAAATGACTGTCAATGCATCCGCTATTTCCAAGGCCACCTCCTTAAGTACTCTGGGATGCAGTCCATCAGGCCCTGGGGATTTATCGGCCTTCAATCCCATCAATTTCCCCAACACAATTTCCCGACTAATAAAGATTTCCCTCAGTTCCTCCTCTTTAATAGACCCTCTGACCACTTTTATATCCGGAAGGTTGTTTGTGTCCTCCTTAGTGAATACTGAACCAAAGTACTTGTTCAATTGGTCTGCCATTTCTTTGTTCCCCGTTATGACTTCCCCTGATTCTGACTGCAGGGGACCTACGTTTGTTTTTATTAACCTCTTTCTCTTTACATACCTATAGAAACTTTTGCAATCCGCCTTAATGTTCCCTGCAAGCTTCTTCTCGTACTCCATTTTCCCTGCCCTAATCAAACCCTTTGTCCTCCTCTGCTGAGTTCTAAATTTCTCCCAGTCCTCAGGTTCGCTGCTATTTCTGGCCAATTTGTATGCCATTTCCTTGGCTTTAATACTATCCCTGATTTCCCTAGATAGCCACGGTTGAGCCACCTTCCCTTTTTTATTTTTACGCCAGACAGGAATGTACAATTGTTGTAATTCATCCATGCGTTCTCTAAATGTCTGCCATTGCCCATCCACAGTCAACCCCTTAAGTATCATTAGCCAATCTATCTTAGCCAATTCATGCCTCATACCTTCAAAGTTACCCTTCTTTAAGTTCTGGACCATGGTCTCTGAATTAACTGTTTCATTCTCCATCCTAATGCAGAATTCCACCATATTATGGTCACTCTTCCCCAAGGGGCCTCGCACAATGAGATTGCTAATTAATCCTCTCTCATTACACAACACCCAGTCTAAGATGGCCTCCCCCCTAGTTGGTTCCTCGACATATTGGTCTAGAAAACCATCCCTTATGCATTCCAGGAAATCCTCCTCCACCGTATTGCTTCCAGTTTGGCTAGCCCAATCTATGTGCATATTAAAGTCACCCATTATAACTGCTGCACCTTTATTGCATGCACTCCTAATTTCCTGTTTGATGCCCTCCCCAACATCACTACTACTGTTTGGAGGTCTGTACACAACTCCCACTAACGATTTTTGCCCTTTAGTGTTCTGCAGCTCCACCCATATAGATTCCACATCATCCAAGCTAATGTCTTTCCTAACTATTGCATTAATCTCCTCTTTAACCAGTAATGCTACCCCACCTCCTTTTCCTTTTATTCTATCCTTCCTGAATGTTGAATACCCCTGGATGTTGAGTTCCCAGCCCTGATCATCCTGGAGCCACGTCTCCGTAATCCCAATCACATCATATTTGTTAACATCTATTTGCACAATTAATTCATCCACCTTATTGCGGATACTCCTTGCATTAAGACACAAAGCCTTCAGGCTTGTTTTTTTAACACCCTTTGTCCTTTTAGAATTTTGCTGTACAGTGGCCCTTTTTGTTCTTTGCTTTGGGTTTCTCTGCCCTCCACTTTTCCTCATCTCCTTTCTGTCTTTTGCTTTTGCTTCCTTTTTGTCTCCCTCTGTCTCCCTGTATAGGTTCCCATCCCCCTGCAATATTAGTTTAACTCCTCCCCAACAGCACTAGCAAACACTCCCCCTAGGACATTGGTTCCGGACCTGCCCAGGTGCAGACCGTCCGGTTTGTACTGGTCCCACCTCCCCCAGAACCGGTTCCAATGCCCCAAGAATTTGAATCCCTCCCTGCTGCACCACTGCTCAAGCCATGTATTCATCTGCGCTATCCTGCGATTCCTACTCTGACTAGCACGTGGCACTGGTAGCAATCCCGAGATTACTACTTTTGAGGTCCTACTTTTTAATTTAGCTCCTAGCTCCTTAAATTCTTTTCGTAGGACCTCATCCCTTTTTTTACCTATGTCGTTGGTACCAATGTGCACCACGACAACTGGCTGTTCTCCCTCCCATTTCAGAATGTCCTGCACCCGCTCCGAGACATCCTTGACCCTTGCACCAGGGAGGCAACATACCATCCTGGAGTCTCGGTTGCGTCCGCAGAAACGCCTATCTATTCCCCTCACCATCGAATCCCCTATCACTATCGCGCTCCCACTCTTTTTCCTGCCCTCCTTTGCAGCAGAGCCACCTACGGTGCCATGAACTTGGCTGCTGCTGCCCTCCCCTGATGAGTCATCCTCCCCAACAGTACTCAAAGCAGTGTATCTGTTTTGCAGGGGGATGACCACAGGGGACTCCTGCACTATCTTTCTTGCACTGCTCTTCCTGTTGGTCTTCCATTCCATATCTGGCTGTGGACCCTTCTCCTGCGGTAAGACCAACTCACTACACGTGATACTCACGTCATTCTCAGCATCGTGGATGCTCCAGAGTGAATCCACCTTCAGCTCCAATTCTGCAACGCGGACCGTCAAGAGCTCGAGGCGGATACACTTCCCACACACGTAGTCGTCAGGGACACCGGAAGTGTCCCCGAGTTCCCACATGGTACAGGAGGAGCATATCACATGACTGAGCTCTCCTGCCATGTCTTAACCTTAGATACCCTTAAATTGGTAATAACAATGTTATAGTTCACTTACTGATATAAAAAATAAAAGAAAAGCTACTCACCCAACACCAGCCAATCACTTACCCCATTGGCTGTGACGTCACTTTTTGATTACTTTCTACTTCTATTTTGCTTTCTCTCCCGCTGTAGCTGCACCGGTACGCTGGCTCTCGATCTCCCGCTGGGCTTTTTACAGGTCGCTCCCCTCTCACCAACTGCCGCTGGCTCGATCTCCCGCTGGGCTTTTGACAGGTCGCTCCCCTCTCACCAACTGCCGCTGGCTCTCGATCTCCCGCTGGGCTTTTGACAGGTCGCTCCCCTCTCACCAACTGCCGCTGGCTCTCGATCTCCCGCTGGGCTTTTGACAGGTCGCTCCCCTCTCACCAACTGCCGCTGGCTCGATCTCCCGCTGGGCTTTTGACAGGTCGCTCCCCTCTCACCAACTGCTACATATCGAGCGGTAATGATCACTGCGGGTCTAGTCCTCGACCAAAAGCTGATTGTCAAGTGTCCCCACACCGTTATTGCTTTGCTGTCTATGAATAGAATGTCTCAGGTGACAGCAGCTAGATGGACCCGCTGGACAGCAGTTTTGGAAGCTCCTAATCTCCATATCGTCCGGGCCAGCCCGGCAATTATGCTCCCGATGTCAGAATCAAGGGAGCAAGAGCGGGGAGAATGTGAAGAGCATGACTGTGTGGAGATTTTAAAAGAAACAGAAGAAGCAGCCTTAGCAGCAGAGGAGCCTCTGCACAACCCAGACCTCATCCTGTTTACAGATGGTTCCTCCTTTGTTGACAATGGTACCAGAAAAGCAGGATGGGCAGTTCCAACCTTATATGAAGTAGTGGCAAAAGGATGTTTACCCTCAGGAACGTCAGCACAACAGGCCGAGTTACGGGCCCTGTCAGAAGCATGTCGAATAGCAGAAGGACAGACAGCTAATGTCTACACAGATTCGCGTTATGCTTTTGGAGTCGCTCACGACTTTGGTCTGTTATGGCGGAAAAGAGAATTCCTCACTGCTGCTGGTACACCTATCCGAAATGGAAAGGAAGTCCGAGACTTACTAGAGGCCATACAATTACCTCAGGAAGTGTCCATCCTGAAGTGTAAGGCCCATACCAAGGAAAATACCATGGAAGCACAGGGAAATGCCCTAGCCGACCAGGCAGCTAAAGATGCCGCCACACAGGGCGTTCCCCCAGAAGAACCAACACAGATATGCAGATTGAAAGCACTCAGGACTCTGACATGAGACCTTCAAACAATGCAAGGCGAGTGCTCCCAAGAGGAAAAATGGACATGGATTGAGGCAGGAATTAAGCTATGTGAAGATGGTGTCTGAAGACAAAGAGTTACCGACAAGCCAGTCGCGCCACAAGCGCTTATGCCTTTTTTAGCCCAACAGATCCACTCGTGGGGACACTTGGCCTCACAACAGATGACGGCACAGTTCCAGAAAAGCTAGTGGGGTCGAGGATTTAAAAAACATGCCCATCTGGTAGCAGACCGCTGTGTGGTCTGCCAGAAAAATAATTCTGGACCCATCACGGTAATGCCCCAACTGAGGCCCCTGCCCTTGTCGGACCATTCCAGCATCTGCAGGTTGATTATATATCTCTTCCTTCATGCCAAGGATACACTAACATTCTTTTCATGGTCGACAGATTCTCTAGATGGGTAGAAGCTGTCCCAACTAAAAGAGCCACAGCCAATCACACTGCAAAGGTCTTGTGTAAGGATTACATTCCCTGATGGGGAGTCCCGAGTAGCATTGACTCAGATCAGGGAACACACTTCACAGGTGCTGTCTGCCAAGAAGTCTGTAGGTTACTGAACATTACGTGGGATTTACACTGTCCTTATCATCCACAATCATCAGGACAAGTAGAGAGAATGAATCGAACTCTGAAACAACAGCTTGCCAAATATCACCAAGAAGGAACACCATGGCCCCAGGCACTACCAATAGTGCTATGTAGCATTAGGGCAACCCCGAACAGAAATACAGGTCTAAGCCCATGGTATGCCAAACAAGGTAACATTTCTAGTTGTTGGGTATGTGCGCATATTCCTATTCACGCAAAGGGAGGGAATCCCTTGAGGCCAGTTCCCTTGAATATCTCGGAAATGGCTGAGTGGATAATTAGTCAAAACAAAACAGGCAAGGCGTTTCAGGATACGAAAAACTGGGCACGTAAATGGAAGTCAGCAGGTTACAATCTGACTACCTTTGAAGGGGGATACCAACTATGCTGCAATAATTCCAAACGGCCCCCATTTTTTGTTATCACTAATACAACGGGAATAGGAAGACCGGGGGAATCGGTCTGTCTGATTAGAAACATCAAAGGAGACCAAAATATGAGGTATAGTAACTGCTCCCGGAATTATAATATAATCAAGCCAAGGAACCGTCCAAACTGGGCCGATGTGGGAATTCTTAACGTAACGGGGATTCTGAATAAAACAGATGGAAAAGCCTGGACAGGCCCCGGAGTGTTGCTGACAAAGAAACAGCTAACCTTCATTGCCTATAATGGCACCTATTGGGTGTGTGGCCACTAGGCCTACCCTTGGCTGCCCCAGAATTGGACGGGATCCTGCTATTTAGCCTACATTGTGCCTTATATGTATCATATAGAGTCACTGTCGGAACAGTTACACCGTCCTAAGAGAGCTATCACAGAAACAGAGAGGTTCTTTGCCATTCTGATCCCCAGGTATGGGACCGTCAGACTGGCAAGGGAATCCATTAACGTGGCATCCGTTGTGGAACGGGTAGCCAATGATACCTCAGAGGCCCTAGTTAAAATCAATGCAGAAATGGTAGCAATCTGCATAGTAGCCCTACAGACTAGACTGGCCCTTGACTACATCCTGGCTGAAAAGAGAGGTACTTGCGCCCTACTCGGAACTGAGTGTTGCACATATATCCCAGATAGCTCCGAAGAAATTACCCACTTAGCAGAGCATATCCAAAAGGAGGTAGAAAAACTTAAGCAACCCTCATCATTCACTTTGTGGAGCGGAGCCACTGAATGGCTAGGTTCAATAGGAACTTCATTGCTGGAAGGTTTAATTCTAGTCGTTGTAATTATTTTACTTTTATATTGTTTGTTTAGGTTGATTAAATGTTGTTGCAACTAGGCGGCTGTATCTGCTGTCCCGCATGTGAGACACCTTGCAGGTCCCAGCAGACCATCTGTACGTGGCACAGGGGTATGTTATGCTTAAGGGAAAGTTTCTTACTGGTTGAATTAAGATATTGATTTGGATTAAATTGGAATAAGGTTAATTAACCTACTAAAACCAGACTTCCATTGTGGCCATGATGGAATTCGGGTTGGTGTAAATTTGTGTGGAAGCTACTAGTCCGGGCATGTGGCGAAACACATCAACAAATTTTGGAAGGAAACTCTATTAACATGTATGAAATTATTTTGTAGAATGTTTAACCAGTGGTACCTGATGTTTTATGATTCAGTTTCTGAAAGAATCAAAGGGGGGATTGATAGAGAATTCAAACAGGCTGCATTCAGACAGGCTGTGAAAATTCACAGACCCCAAGTCAAAGCTGCTACGTGCAACTCAGCATGTTGCATTAAGTCATCAATCAACTTGACATTTTAGGACCTTGGGTAGTGAGCCAATTAAACGTTAACAGACTATTAATTGAGCCAATAAGGTCAAAGAAGGCAAGTTCTTTTCTGTAAATTGAACCAGTTATAAAAACAGCCATTTTGGCCATGTGGTCTCAGAAGGACAAAGGCCTGGCTTAAAGCCAGAAGCGTGTTGCTGCTGCCAGAATAAAGTTACATTAAAACTACAACCGGAGTTCGTATTTCATTGGGAATTAAGAGATCTAACATCCATCCGAATGTAGAATTCTGCCATATTATGGTCACTCTTCCCCAAGGGGCCTCGCACAACGAGATTGCTAATTAATCCTCTCTCATTACACAACACCCAGTCTAAGATGGCCTCCCCCCTAGTTGGTTCCTCGACATATTGGTCTAGAAAACCATCCCTTATGCACTCCAGGAAATCCTCCTCCACCGTATTGTTTCTAGTTTGGTTAGCCCAATCTATATGCATATTAAAGTCACCCATGATAACTGCTGCACCTTTATTGCATGCACCCCTAATTTCCTGTTTGATGCTCTCCCCAACATCACTACTACTGTTTGGAGGTCTGTACACAACTCCCACTAGCATTTTCTGCCCTTTGGTATTCCGTAGCTCCACCCATACCGATTCCGCATCATCCAAGCTAATGTCTTTCCTTACAATTGCATTAATTTCCTCTTTAACCAGCAATGCCATCCCGCCTCCTTTTCCTTTCTGTCTATCCTTCCTAAATGTTGAATACCCTTTAACATTATTAATAATTTTTTTCATTCTGCACAGAATGCTCTCCAGCCAACTTAAAGCAGAACTATACCAAAGCAATCAATTCAAAATTGAGGGTTAACTGTTTTGTTTGTTGTAGCCCTTTCTGTGTCGACCCAAGTACCCGCTTTACAGATAGGGCTAGACTTTCCACTTTCAGGCTAAGGCTGAAAAAAATGAGCCTTGTTCCAGCAATGTGGGACCTATTGCCCGTGCTGATCGCCGGCTCAAGGCCCATCCCATTTTTTATTTGTGATTTTCCACTCGGCCTTAGCCCAGCGATGTAAAATGGGCGATGTGATTTCTCGGCGATCTCCTGATCGCCCAAAGAAAACGGAAGTGAATGAAAACAAAAAAGCTTCCCTAGCAACGCATTACTGTGCATGTGCAGGTTGATTTTTTTTTAGGTTGATGTTCTTTCCTGTGTTTTGGGAGGTCAGGGGTCATCACATATGCTCAGAAGCTCTGTGAGGGTCAGGGAGAGAGAGAGAGAGAGGGAGGGGAGAAAGCATTTTTTGTTCGAAATAATCTGGTGGTATTAATCGATAATGGAGGCATCAGGTGAAAGGCGTAGGGCAAAGCCTTTCAGCGAGGAGGCCAATGAAGCCCTGGTGAATGTAGTGAGCACCAATGGGAGGATCTGACACGGGGTGGGCATGGGAAACCTCCACCCCATGCATATCGCAGGATTTGGGTAGAGATTGCCGACGTGGTCACGTCGGCATCCAATGAAGCCCGGACACCGGACCAGTGTCGCAAGCGTTGGAACAGCCTACTTGCAACCGCGAGAGTAAGTTGAAATTTGTATTTATGTATTGTTTAATGATGTAAATAGTAACTAGAATCTGCAATGTTATTGGTTACATTTAAACATAACTAAATTATGATTAAATTTATGCAACCCAGCATAAAGTTAAATGTTGTAGTGTGAAATATGCAACGTAATGCTAATTTGTATTAGAACATTTAAATCTGTCAGTCTTAAATGTCTTTAATGTCTTAAATTGCCTGCTCCATTTGCTTATGCCATGCAATGTTATCGTATCATTTACAGAAGAAGATATCGATCAATAATCGGGAGCAGCACAGGACGAGCGGGGGCTCTGCAATGTTGCAGCCTCTGACTGCCTAGGAGGAGCCCGCGGTGGCCTTGGTGGGGCCAGAAAGCCGTTCAGGTCACATCCCGTGGTGTGGCCGAACCCACCCTTGAGACATGTGAGTAATGAGAAATGTGCATTGTTCATTGTGTGAATCATTAGTAGCTACTGAAAATATCGTAGTTACGCATGTAATGTTATGCAATTAAAATGTAATTTGATGTTATGCAATTACAATCTAATGTTATGCAAATATAATATAATCTGATATATAATGATGATGTACTTTAGATGTTCGAATGTGGTCATGTTAAGTCATGTTAAAGCTTGTGATCACCTGTGCATATGGGGTAAATGAAAGCATTGCAATGTTTTGAATTAGAGAAAAATTGTAATGCAATGATTTGAATAGTTAATCGTTGTTTATCAAATTAAAGGTCAAGTGGTCGTCGAGTCCTTGGAGTCAACTGCCACTGAACCGTCTCCTACATCGCAGAAGGCTGAAGAAGAGGAGGAGCCACTGCAAACACCTGCTGCTGTGCTTCACCAGGAGGAGAAGGAGGAGGAGGAGCCGGAGGAAGAAGAAGAGATTTTTTTTGTGGGTGGGGAACAATCTGCGTCCATCTCGGTTGAGATGGAAGAAGCACCGGGACCAAGTGGTGTGCAGGTGGCGATGCCAAGGAGCATCATATTGCAAACGCCGACCCCACGGAGGTCTGGTCAGCGTGGCGAGCAATCGCCTGCCTTGGAGGGCTAGACAGGGAGCTTGATTTCCCTGTGCAGGGAGACGGTCGCGATTGGTCGTGACCTTATCCAGGGGTTCGAGGGATTCTCTGCGAACTGGAGCCAATTCTCTGCGAACTGGAGCCAGTTTCCAGCATCCTGGAGCGAGGTCTCCAGAATTTCTCCAACTGGTCTTCTAAGCAGTCACTGACTGCAAGGGAGACCTTGGAGGCCATTTGGCAGCAGACAGCCGCAACCAATGCCCTACGGCATGCGTTGCTGGCTGGACATGGCGCTGCACCCCAAGGTGTCTTGTCTGCTCGCAGCGAGACCCCTAACACGCAAGCGAGTACGGAGGGCACAGTTCCTCCGGACTCGGAAGTAGAGCCTCAGGCTTCAGCTTCCTCTCCATCACCTCCACTACGGCAGGAAGTCTTGACATCCCACTCTGCACAACATCTTGGTGTCGGTCTACGTAGACCAAAACGGGCGGGTGGGGTGCGAACACGAGGTGGGACAGAATCTGGAGGGAAACATGGCCGCAGGTAGGAAGGGGGGAGTTCTTTTCTATGTAGTTCACTTGCTTTAAAATGTTCACTTGCTGTTATCAAGTTATTATACTCTTATTATTATTGTTATTGCCACTAAATTGGTCAATTTTATTCAATAGTTAAATGTTCACTGGCTCACTTGTTATCATTACTTTCATTCTTTCTTAAATGATCACTTGTTAGCATGACTGAAATGTTCACTTGTTGTCATGAATGAAATGGCCACTTATTAGCATGACTGAAATACTATGTAAAAGCTATTTACTAAATTATTCCAATATATGAGATCTATTTAGCATAAATAAGTTGATAATACCTATTTATATTCCCTGTCCAAAATTTCTGAGTACAATTTTCTTCAATTTTACTCTCTAAATAACTCAGAACTATTCTCCACCTTTCCTCCGAAGTTAAAAATGGCGTCCGTAGTGCCCATTTCCCTCTGTAAGGCCCTGAAAAAGCAACTATTTTTGAGCATTCTTTTGGGCCTTGCATCGGCCCAGCGAAGTGCAAACTAAGTGCTGAAACTTGGGATGGGCCTTGTGTGGGCGATCATTTGGGTGATCATCTTGGCGATCAAAGTGGAAACTTAGGGGCCTATTTTTCCGGCGATATTTTGGGCCTAGTTTCCACTTTTTGCTCAAAATGGGCGATCGAGGTCCATCTTGGGCCATAGATGGGCCATAGATGGGCGATGTGAAGTGGAAAGTCTAGTCCATAATACCTACAATTAAGAATGACACTGAAGCAAAACAGAAAGCATATTCCAGTGAGTGTGACAGCGCCCATTTACACAAACATATAAATACCTTACTCCTGTGGCATAGCTCGTAACATGTTAGATTACAGAAAAAAATTGTAGATGAAATGCAGTATTACTCTAAATCAGTTCGAATGCATGTGTCGCTGAAATATCCTTCTCCCAAAGAGCCTCCAAGCCACTTAATATCACATCGCACCTACATGACAGCCTTCACTCTATAAATACTTCATTGCATGTAAATTGCTTGGAGATGTTTCTCACAAATGCGATAGGTACTGTATAAATATGAGTTCCTTCCATTTTAGGCAACAACTTGAATTCATATGGTGCTTTTAATATAGTAAAATGACCCAAGGAGCTTCACAGGAGCGTTATTGAACAAAAATTGACACCGAGCTACGTAAGGATATTAGGGCATATGAGGAAGGTTTAAAGGAGCGCCTTAAAGGAAGAAAGAGGTAGAGAGGATTAGGGAGAGAATTCCAGAGCTTGGGGCTAAAGCAGCTGAAGGGACGGCCACCAACACTTGAGCGATTAAAATCGGGGATGCTCAAGCGGCCAGAATTGGATGATCGCAGGTATCTCCGAGGATTGTAGGGCTGGAGGAGATTACAGTAAAAGAGAGGGGAGAGGCCATGGAGGGATTTGAAAACAAGGGTCAGCCTTTTTAAATCAAGGCTATGCTTAACCGGGAGCCAATGTAGGTCAGCAAGCACAGGGGTGATATGTGAACAGTACTTGGTGTGAGTTAGGACACGGGCAGCAGAGTTTAATGTGACCTCAATTTTACAGAGGGAAGAACGTGGAAGGCCGGCCAGGTGTGTATTGGAATAGTCAAGTCTAGAGGTAACAAAGACATGGATGAGGGTTTCAGCAGATAAGCTGAGGCGAGGCCGAGGCAGGCAATATTACAAAGGTAGAAATAGGCAATTTTAGTGATGGCGCAGATGTGGTCGGAAGCTCATCTCGGGGTCAAATAGCACAGCTAGGTTACGAACAGTCTGATTCAGCCTTAGACAATTGCGAGGGAGAGAGATGGAGTCAGTGGCGAGGGAACGGAGTTTGTGGTGGGGACCGAAGACAATGGCTTCGGTCTTCCCAATATTTAGTTGGAGGAAATTTCTGTTCATCCAGTACTGGATGTCAGACAAGCAGTCTGACAATTTAGAGACCATAGAGGGGTTGAGATAAGTGGTGGTGAGTCAGAGCTGGATGTTGTCAACGCACATTTGGAAATTGATGCTGTGTTTTCAGATGATGTTGCCAAGGGGTAGCATGTAGGTGAGAAATAGGTGGTGGTCAAGGATAGATCCTTGGAGGACACCGGAGATACTGGTGTGGGCGCAGGAAGAGAAGCCATTGCAGGTGATTCTCTGGCTACCTGATGGCTTGCATCCCAGGGTCTTAAAAGAAGTGGCCACAGAGATAGTGGATGCATTGGTTGTGTTATGTATGTAAACATTGTAACTATGTAAGACTTACCACCAGAGGACGCAACTGTTGGAGGCCCAAGGGTCACCTGCACATCTCGTGCAAGGGAGTATAAAAGGTTGTCTGCCGTGCTGTTTAGGCACTCTGGAGTTGTATTAAAGAGACTAAGGTCTGATTAGTTTTAGCTCACAGTACTCAGTCTTGTGGAGTTCTTCCATACTTAACAATTGCCGATGAGTAACAGATTACGAACTTTCACACGGACATGGCTGCCGTTGGTATTTTAGAGAGATTTGTAAAGGATGATGATTGGGATGTCTTCGTTGAGCGTCTTGACCAGTACTTCGTGGCCAACGAGCTGGATGGGGACGATAAAGCGATCAAGCGCAGGGCGATTCTCCTCACTGTGTGTGGGTCCACAATATACGGCCTCATCAAGAATCTGCTAGCACCAGAGAAACCAATGGAGAAGACATATACAGAGTTGTGTACGCTGTTTTGGGAACACCTCAAGCCGAAGGAGAGCGTCTTAATGGCCAGGTATCGCTTCTACACGCACCACCGTTCCGAGGGCCAGGACGTGCGAGTTATGTCGTCGACCTGAGATGCCTTGCGGGAACTTGCGAATTTGCTGGATTTTTGGGGGAAATGCTGCGGGACTTTTTTGTGCTTGGCATTGGCCATGGGGTCATTCTTCGCAGGCTGCTTTCCACCGAATCCCTAGACCTGAGCAAGGCCATCACGATAGCCCAGGCATTCATATCCACGAGCAATAATACCAGACAGATATCTTCCCAGCATCGAAGCTCACCAGCAAGTATTGTGCATAAAATAACGTCACTAGCAGGCAGAACTGCAGGCAGGGCCTACACGTCTGCAGCTGCAAGACCTAAGATGACTCAGAGTCCGCCATTGGGCATGAATTCAAATCCATTAGCATCATGTTGGCGCTGCGGGTTTAATCATCGAGCCCATCAATGTCAGTTCAAGCACTACGTGTGCAAAGGCTGTGAAACAATGGGGCACCGCCAGCGAATGTGCAAGAGTGCTGCGACTCACTACGTGGCAGAGTCGGCAGAGGATGATTGATCCGGCGAGAATCATGCAGAACAAACAAGAGAGGCAACTCAACCTGAGGAAGAAGTGTATGGGGTACACACCTTCACCACCAAGAACCCTCCTATTATGCTGACAGTCAAATTGAATGGTATTCCGGTATCAATGGAGTTGGACACGGGGGCGAGTCAGTCAATTATGAGCCAGAAGATTTTTGAGAAACTGTGGGGCAACAAGGCACAAAGGCCCCAACTGTGCCCGATTCAGACAAAGCTGCATACCTACACCAAAGAGCTCATACCAGTCATTGGCAGTGCGGCAGTTAAGGTAGCGTACGATGGAGCTGTGCATGATTTATCACTGTGGATTGTACCAGGCGATGGCCCAATACTATTCGGCAGAAGCTGGCTGGGAAAGATTCGATGGAACTGGGACGACATTAAAGCACTATCTTCAGTAGATGATGCCTCGTGCGCCCAAGTACTGAGCAAGTCTCCATCGCTACTTGAACCAGGCATCGGCAATTTCACAGGTGCTAAGGTGCAGATCCATCTAGTCCCCGATACAAGGCCCGTTCATCACAAGGCTCGAGCGGTTCCATATTTGATGAGGGAGAAAGTCGAGATCGAACTGGACAGACTTCAACGAGAGGAAATCATATCGCCAGTCGAGTTCAACGAGTGAGCCAATCCGATTGTTCCAGTTTTGAAAGGCAATGGCACGGTCAGAATCTGCAGAGACTATAAGGTAACAATCAACAGAGTTTTGTTACTGGATCAGTACCCACTACCCAAGGTGGATGACCTGTTCGCAACGTTAGCAAGGGGGAAGTCATTCACCAAGTTGGACCTAACCTCCGCCTACTTGACACAGAAGCTGGCTGAATCTTCGAAAAGATTGACGTACACCAACACGCACAAAGGACTGTTTATATACCACAGGTGCCCTTTTGGGATTCGCTCGGCTGCTGCCATCATCCAGAGGAACATGGAGAGTCTGCTGAATTCGGTTCTGCACACCGTTGTGTTTCAAGACGACATCCTGATCACTGGTTGTGACACCACAGAACACATGCACAACCTAGAAGAGGTTCTAAGTCGACTCGACAGAGTGGGACCCAGGCTGAAATGCTCCAAGTGTGTTTTCCTGGCGCCAGAGGTCAAATCTTTGCGGAGAAATATTGTAGCAGACGGCATCAGACCCACGGACTCAAAGACAGAGGCCATCAAGAATGCACCCAGACCACAGAATGTGATGGAGCTGTGTTCGTTCCTGGGACTCCTCAACTATTTTGGTAACTTTCTACCCGGGTTAAGCACTTTGCTGGAACCGTTGCACATGTTGCTACGTAAGGGTGATGACTAGGTTTGGGGTAAATCACAAGAGACAGCCTTTGAGAAGGCCAGAAACCTACTTTGTTCTAATAAGTTACTTGTACTGTATGACCCGTGTAAACGATTCGTGCTAGCTTGTGATGCATCTTTGTACGGGGTCGGCTGTTTATTACAGCAAACCAATGTATCAGGCAAACTTCAACCTGTTGCATACGCGTCTAGAAGTCTGTCTAAGGCTGAAAAAGCCTACAGTATGGTCGAGAAAGAGGCGTTAGCATGTGTATATGGGGTTAACAAAATGCACCAATATCTATTTCGACTTCGGTTTGAGCTTGAAACTGACCACAAACCATTCATTTCGCTGTTTTCAGAAAGCAAACATATAAACACCCCAAAGATGTCGCCTATATCTATATTATCCACCACAGACCAGGCACAGAGAACTGTGCTGATGCCCTCAGTCGGCTACCATTGCCCACTACCGGGGTGGAAATGGCACAGCCCGCAGACTTGCTTCTGATCATGGATGCTTTTGAGAGGGAGGGGTCACCTGTCACTGCTGGACCAGCCAGGATCCTGTGCTATCATTTGTAAAAAGTTGCGTCCTCAATGAGAGCTGGTCGGCTGTTCCCGGGGAAATGCAAGATGAAATTAAGCCGCTTCACCGACGCAAAGACGAAATGTCCATCTGGTCGGATTGTCTCTTATGGGGTAATGGCGTGGTTTTGCCAAAAAAAGGTAGGGAAACATTTATACGCGACCTACACAATACCCACCCAAGCATAGTCATGATGAAGACTATAGCCAGGTTGCATGTTTGGTGGCCCGGCATTGACTCGGACTTAGTCATGCGTACACCAGTGCAACACGTGCTGAGGAGTCTGTGGTCATGGCCCTCCAAACCGTGGTCCAGGATCCATGTAGACTTTGCTGGCCCCTTTCTCGGAAAGATGTTTTTAGTTGGGTGGACGCTTACTCTAAATGGATTGAAAGCGTAATCATGTCATCCAGTACATCCACTGCCACCATTGAAAGCCTCCGAGCTATGTTCACCACCCATGGCTTGCCCGACAACCTTGTCAGTGACAATGGACCGTGTTTCACCAGCTCGGAATTCAACGAGTTTATGACCCGCAATGTCAGGACTGTCCCATTTAAGCCCGCATCCAACGGTAAAGCGGAACGGGCAGTCCAAACTATCAAGCAGAGCTTGAAACACGTGATGGAAGGCTCCTTGCAGACCTGCTCATCTTGGGTTCTGCTCAGCTACCGGACGCGACCCCACTCGCTCACCGGGGTTCCCCCCTGCAGAATTGTTACTGAAGCGAGCACTCAAAACCTGGCTCTCCCCCGTCCACCCAGATCTAAATGATCATGTGGAAACCCGGCGTCACCGGCAAAACATGTACCAGGATCGTGCGACTGTATCGCGTGACATTGATGTTAACGACCCGTGTTCGTCCTGAATTACAGTCATGGTCCTAAATGGATTGCTGGCACTGGCTTGGCCAAAGAGGGGAATAGAGTGTTTATTATCAAACTATTGAATGGACAAACGTGCAGAAAGCATTTGGATCAGACCAAACTGCGGTTCACCGACAACCAGGAACAACCTGAAGAGGACATCTCCATCATCGATCCACCAGCACACACCCAACGAACAATCAACCTCATTGTCAATCAAGAGGATGAACCCACCATTCCCAACAGTCCTGTCAGACCAGCCGCGCCGCAGTGCAGCAATGGTCCAACCAACTCACCCATACCAGAGTTTGAACTCAGACGATCAACCAGGGAGCATAGGGCCCCGGATCGTCTCAACTTGTAAATATTTTGTATCAAAGACTTTGGCAGGGGGAGTGATGTTATGTATGTAAACATTGTAACGGTGTAAGACTTGCCACTAGAGGGTGCAACTGTTGGAGGTTAAGGTTCTTGAGAATTACATAGCACAGTAAATTGATGATTCTATGATAGCACAGTCATGAATTTGAAAAATATTACAAGATGTGACACAGGTTAGCAAGAACATAAAAAAGCAAACCAAGCCATATTGTTCTTATGTTCTTATGTAGGATTTATTTCTAGAGATATAGAATTGAAAAGTAGGGAAGTTATGCTAAACCTGTATTGAACCTTGGTTGGACCCCACTTAGAGTACTGCGTACAGTTCTGGTCACCATATTGTAAAAAGAGGCACTGGAGAGTGTGCAGAGAAGATTTACAAGGATGATACCAGAAATGCGAGGCTATACATATCAGGAAAGGATGAACAGGCTGGGTCTCTTTTGTCTTGAAAAAAGGCTGAGAGGTGACTTAATAGAGGTCTTTAAAATTATAAAAGGTTTTTATAGAGTGGATACAGAGAGAATGTTTCCACTTGTAGGGAAGAGCATAACTAGAGGCCATCGATATAAGATAGTCAGCATGAAATCCAATAGGGAATTCAAAAGAAACTTCTTTACCCAAAGAGTGGTGAGAATGTGGAACTCGCTATCAGAGGGAGTGCTTGAAGCGAATAATATAGATAAATTTAAGGGGGGGGGCGAGACAAGCATATGAGGGAGAAGGGAATAGAGGGTTATGCAGAGAGATTAAGATGAGGAAAGATGGGAGGAGGCTCGAGTGGAGCATAAATGCCGGCATGGAATGACTTGATCAGTGTTGTATATCCTATGTAATCCTATGTAATCTAGCTCTATTGCCACAGCACAAACCTGCCCATATTTGGCAATCACACTTGAAGACTTTTAAAGGAAATGGAAAATTAAGCTTGCAAAGTAACAGGTGTTGTTTTTAAACTCTGGTTGTGTTTGCATATCAGATTGTAAAAATATCTTTCTTCAGTTCTAATGAAAGGTGGTCAACTTGAAACATTAAACTTTGTTTCTCTCTCCGCAGGTGCTGCCTGACCTGCTGAGTATTTCCAGCATTTTCTGTTTTTATTTCAGATTTCCAGGATATGCAGTTTTTTGCTTTTGCAAAATAAACTCTTGTTCTGTGAATAGTTCTACCTTTTCACTTCTTAGCAAAGAATTTCTGAAATTATTTCTTTTAAGTTTTAATTCTCTAGGGAAGGCCAGAAGATTCGTGATCCTTTAAAAGCTTATAACAATCTACAATTTCAACATTTTACACAGACGGATATTAATAGTATTAAAACAGAGCCAATGCACACAGAGAGATAAACAGGTCATTTTCAGGTTGGGAAACTGTAACTAGTGTGGCAGTGATCAGTGCTTGGGCCTCAGCTATTTACAATCTATATCAATGACTTAGATGAGAGGACCGAGTGTAATATATCCAAGTTTGCTGACGATACAAAGCTAAGTGGGAAAGTAAGCCATGAAGAGGACGCAAGGAGACTACAGGTTAAGTGCGTGGGCAGGAATGTGGCAGATGGAATATAATGTGCAGTTATTTGCTTTGGTAGGATAAATAGAAATGCAGAATATTTTTTGAAAGATGAGAGACTAAGAAATGTTGGTATTTAGAGGGACCTATGGGTCCCTGTACATGAATCACAGAAAGTTAACATGCAGGTACGGAAAGCAATTAGGAAATCAAATGTTATGTTAGCCTTTGTCGCAAATTGGAATACAAGAGTAAAGAAGTCTTACTGCAATTATATAGGGCTTTGATGAGATCACACCTGGAGTATTGTGTACAGTTTTGGTCTCCTGACCTAAGGAAAGCTATACTTGCCTTAGGGGGAGTGCAACAAAGGTTCAGGAGACTGATTCCTGGGATGGGAGGATTGTCCTATGAGGAGAGATTGAGTAGACTAGGCCTATATTCTCTAAAGTTTAGAAGAATGAGAGATGATCTCATTGAGACATATAATATTCTTAAATGGCTTGGATAGGGTAGATGCTGGGAGGCTGTTTCCACTGGCTAGGAAGTCTAAAACTAGGGATCACAGTCTGAGAATAAGGGGTCGGCATTTAGGACTGAGATGAGGAGAACTTTCTTCACAGAGGGTTGTGAATCTTTGGAATTCTCTCCCCCAGAGGACTGTGGATGCTCAGTCATTGAGTATATTCAAGACAGAGATCAATAGATTTTTGGATACTAAGGGATATGGGGATTGTGCGGAAAGGTGGAGTTGAGGTAGAAGATCAACCATATGGCTGATCTTCTACCTCAACTCCATCTTCCGAATGGCCTGCTCCTGCTCCTATTTCTTAAGTTATGTTCATGAAGTTAATAATCCAGCAGCCCAAGCAGATCAATGCTGAGACACAACCCAAGGACCAGAAGTCAAAATTCTAGCCTCAAATAACATTCATGCTTACTTGCCCTCATTTGACAATTGTTACCAAATCCTGGAGATGGAACAGAAAGAGTGATGCACTTTGAGATCATTCTGTAGAAGTGCTTGCTTTAACATCCATTATGTAATAAGAGTGACATTGGAAAAGCCCGTGATCTGGTGTCGCCACCAAAGGAAGTTTGAATAAAGCGTTGAAACATCCAAGTCTCTGAGGTAAATGTTCATGTTAGATTATGCATAATGACACTTACCTTCAGAGTGAGAAGCATGCAGAGGTATTTCTTTTTGTCACCGACAAGCATGGCATTGCTAATGATTGGTAGAACATTCTTCACAGCATCCTCAATGGGGACTGGAGCTATGTTCTCTGCACCAGCTGTGATTATCAACTCTGGAATAAAACCAAGATAAATAGTACAATTTACTACATTAATTACTTGATTTAAAAAAACCCAGAAGTACTAGCATAAATACCCAAGTAAATATTTAATAAGATGCACCAAATCAATGGAATAGCATTACTCTGGTCTTAAATGGCAATGCCTTGGCAGATATCTGCCATTTTGTAAATAATAGAGTAGAAAAGCACAAATATTCACATCCAATGGTTGTGTGTAAGTAGCAACAGATCATCAGATTAAGCTACTAAATATTGTGTTCAAAACTAGTTGACTAGCCCAATTTACTCCATGAAGATTCTAATTATAACATGTACAATCTTTACATGGCTGACATACATTGGGGACTATGATGTGTTAGACAATCTAAATTGAGTATAAATAGGGTAATGTTGTTCCGAAGGAGGGTACAACCTGAAAATACTGATTATCTCTCCCCTCCACAGATGCAGGCTGTTTTTATTTCATATCATTTCCAACACTTGCAATATTTCACTTTGTATTTAAATAATGTAACCATCTCTGGGAGCTCCCACTGTGCAGGACCTCGTAGCAGAGAAGTGGAAGTTTCATCCTCTATTCCTGTGAGTTCACAATCTTAACATGCTTTATGGACAGGTAGAATGGAGGTCACACATCTTGTGCCACTTTTGTTGCCCCTCTCAGTAAGGTAACAGCAGCACTGGCAATGGCCCAGCACGAGCCGCCCTTCAGCAGCCTCTTGGCCATGAGGTACATGCCTGACAGGGTGTGGGGCGGGTAGGGGGAGGGATTTGCATATCCCAAGAGACAAGGAAAGGAGTGCTGAATTTAACTCCAATTACAAAGCTCAAACTGAAGACATTTTGTTGGCAAGTTGCTGAAATTTAGTTCAAACATTTGCTTCCAGTGACATCACTTCTTTGGCTGAAATGCCATTAGAATTTGAGGCTCAATATTTTAAAGACCTTCGTCAAAAATTAACCTATATTTTTTTTAAACAAATGAGCTAACCGTCTTAATAGTGATCTTCAATACTGGCACAAGTATCATAAACTCTGATACATGTATCAGCCTTGGCTCAGTCATAGATTGTGGGTTCAAGCATATAATTTAGGCTGACACTTCAGTGCAGTTCTGAGGGAGTACTGCATTGTTGGAGATATGGATAAGGGGGCATAGAGGCCGAGACTAATAATCCAGAGAAGTGAGTTCAAATCCCACCATAGCAGTTAGGAAATTTCAAATCAATTAATTAAATAAATCGGGAATTAAAAAAGCCAGTATCAGTAATGGTGACTATGAAAGATTGTCGTAAAACCCCCTCTACTGTCCTAAAGCCTATATATGACTCCGGACCCACAGCAATGTGGTTTACTCTTAACTGCCCTCTGAAATTGCAGAGCAAGCCACTCAATTGTACCAAACCACTATGAAAAAGCCAATCAGATGGTAATGTTTCACCGGCTTTTAAATAGGAAAAACCACGCAGGAACGGTATTTTGAATGGGCCAAAGGGAACTTTGCCAGATGGACCACCCGATATCGATCTAGGCATCGGATTTGAACACGACAAAGGCACGCCAAGCCCAGTCAACACTGCAAAGTCCTCCTCACTACAATCTGGGCCCAAAATTGGGAGAGCTGTCCCCACAGACTAATCAAACAACAGCCTGACATAATCATACCCACAGAATCATAGCGTTCAGTCAACATCCCAGACTCCTCCATCACCATCCCTGGATATGTCCTGTCCCACCGGCAAGAGAGACCCACCAGGAGTGGCAGCACAGTGATACATAGCTGGGAGGGAGTAGCTCTGGGAGTCCTCAACATTGACTCCGGACCCCATGAAGTCTCATGGTATCAGATGGGTGAGGAAAGCACCAACTGCCCTCCATCAACTAATGAATCAGTACTCCTCCATGTTCAACAATACTTGGAAGAAGGGCTTAGCAAGGGCACAGAATGTACTCTGGTGAGAGACTTCAATGTCCATAACCAAGAGTGACTCAGTAGCACCACTACTGACCAAGCATGCCGAGTCCTGAAGGTTCACTACTTGACCTTGTCCTCACCAATCTACCTGTCACAGATGTAGCTGGCCATGACAGTATTGGTAGGAGTGACCGCCACACATTCCTTATGGAGACGATGTACTGTCTTCACATTGTGTTCTGTGGCACTACCACCGTGCTAAATGGGATAGATTCAGAACAAATCTGGCAGCTCTTGGCATCCATGAGGCGCTGTGGACCATCTGCAGCAGCAGAACTGTATTCCACCACAATCTGTAACCTCATGGCTCGGCATATGCCTCACTCTATCATTACCAGCAAACCAGGCGACCAACCCTGGTTCAATGAAGAATGTAGAAAAGAATGCCAGGAGCAACAACAGGCATACCTACAAATGAGGTGCCAAACTGGTGAAGTTACAGCACAGGACTACATGCATGCTAAACAGCGAAGGCATCTTGCTATAACCAGAACTAAGCTATCCCACAACTAACGGATCAGATCAAAGCTCTGCAATCCTGCAACATTCAATCCTGAATGGTGGAGGCTCAATGAACAGCCACATCCTCACTGGTTGCAGAGCCTAGCATGTGAGTGCAGAAGACAAGGCTGAAGTGTTTGCAACCATCTTCAGCAAGAAGTGCCAGGTGGATGATCCAGCTTGGTCTCTTCCTGGAGGCCCACACCATCAGCCAATTCAATTCACTCCATGTGATATCAAGAAACGGCTGACCACATGGGATACAGCAAAGGCTATGAGATCCGAAAACATCCCAGTTGTAGTGCTGAAGAATAGTGCTCCAAAACTAGCCATGCCTCTAGCCACGCTATTCCAATACAGCTACAACACTAGTGTATACCTGACAAAGTGCAAAATTACCAGGTATGTCCAATTCACAAATCCAATCTGGCCAATTACTGCCCCGTCAGCCTATTCTCAATGATCAGCAAAGTAATGGAAGTGTTGCGAACAGTGCTATCAAGCGGCACTTATTCACCAATAACCTGCTCACCGATGCTCAGTTTGGGTTTCATCAGGATCACTCGACTCCAGAGCTCATTACAGCCTTGGTCTAAACATGAACCAAAGAGCTGAATTCTAGAGATGAGGTGAGAGTGACTGCCCTTGACATCAAGGCAGCATTTGACCAAGTGTGGCATCAAGGAGCCATAGTAAAATTGAAGTCAATGGGAATCACTGTGAAACCTCTTCACTGGCTGGAGTCATACCCAGCATAAAGGAATATGGTTGTGGTTGTTGGAGGCCAATCATCTCAGCCCTAGGACATCGCTGCAGGAGTTCCTAAGGGCAATGTCCTAGGCCCAGCCCTCTTCAGCTGCTTTATACATGACTTTCCCTCAATCATAAGTTCAGAAGTGGGGATGTTCGCTGATGATTGCACAGTATTCAGTTCCATTCACAACTTCTCAAATAATGAATCAGTCCATGCCCGCATGCAGCAAGACCTGGATGACATTCAGGCTCAGGCTAATAGGTGGAAAGTAACATTCATGCCACACAAGTGCCAGGCAATGACCATCTCCAACAAGAGAAAGAATCTAACCACCTCCTCTTGCATTCAATGGCAGTACCATCACCGAATCCTCCACCATCAACATTCTGGGGGTCACCATTGACCAGAAACTTAATTGGATGAGCCACATAAGTATTGTGGCTACAAGACCAGGTCAGAGGCTGGGAATTCTGTGGCTAGTGACTCACCTCCTGATTCCCCAAAGCCTTTCCACAACCTACAAGGCACAAGTCAGGAGTGTGATGGAATACTCTCAACTTGCCTGGATGAGTGTAGCTCCGATACCATGCAGGACAAAAAGCCCACTTGATTGGCATCCCACCCACCACCATAAACATTCATTGACTTCAGCACCTGTGCAACATGGCTGCAATATGTATCATCTACAAGATGCACTGCAGCAACTCACCAAGGCTTCTTTGACAGCACCTCCCAAACCCGTGACCTCTAACACCTAGAAGGACAAGGGCAGCAGTCACACACCATCGTGACTTGGAAATATATTGCTATTTCTTCATCATCGCTGGGTCAAGATCCTGGAACTCCCTACCTAACAGCATGTGGGAAGTATCTTCACCACACGGACTGTGGTGGTTCAAGAAAGTGGCTCACCACCACCTTCTCAAGGAAAATGGGCAATAAATGCTGGCCTTGCCAGCGATGCCTGCATTCCATTAAATTACTAAAAAAAAGGTAATGTCTTTTGGATGAGATGCTGAACTGTCCTCTCTCATGTGGGCATAAAAGATTCCATAGCACTATTTAAAGATGAACAGGAGAGTTATCCCAGTGTCCTGACCAACATTTACCATTCAACCAACACCACTGAAACAGATAAAATAAAATACTGCAGATGCTGGAAATTTGACAAAAACATAAAATGCTGGAAACTCTCAACAAGTCAGGAATAGCATCTGTGGAGAGAAGTGACAAGTTAACAAATTCCGCAGATGTGGTTTCTGGCTTGCTAGATGTTTCCAGAGTTTTTCACTGAAACAGAGAGTCTGGTTGCTTCTCATTGCTGTTTGTGTGCAAATTGGCTGCCCGGCTTCCCCACATTAGAACAGTGACGATACTTCAAAAGTACTTCATTGACTAAGTACTTTTGGGACATTCCGAGTTGGTAAAATGAGCCATTTTCTTTCTTTCATAGAACTTCATGGAATGGAATTCAATATACTACATCGTTTGCATGGCTGATGAGGCATTTATTCTACCAAAGAAGGGTTTATTTACATTTATTGTACCCCTTGACCTATGTTGCTCAACAAATTCTGTGCTTCATTCATAACACCTCCATTTGTAGTACATTTATGAAGATAGGATTCATTGCTGTTTCCTCTCTCTTTCTGTATCTTCAACAAAAGACACAAGGAAATGCAATTAGGCCGCAGAGTTAGTCCAACTCCCATACAGAAGGTGAAGGGGCCCTACTAAAGTAGAACTATTGATCCCACAGTTTATTTTTTCTCCCACTTTCTATGGAGGACTACACTTGGCAGGTGCTCATAGTGGCCCACTCAACATCAGCAACTCACTGGAGAACTCACTGCCTTTACCTTATTACTTGGATCTTGCAGCTTTCCCCAATATAGCCATCATTCAGGATGTTAAGATAGTGACCCTCAACAAAAAGCGATTAACTCTGATTTATTTAAACAGATGAGTAACCCAGGTCATCCTTTAGCTCTCCTGCTGGCTCAGCAGATTTATTCAGTGAGTAGCTGCACCATACAGACTAGGAAGCTTTCCAGTTCAATCCCAGGTTAGCTGATTTCAGCCGGTATGGTTGTAGGGACTTTACAGCTGCCTGCAGTTGGGTTTGAAAAAAATAAACCATCAATCAGCATTCCCAGCCATAACTATCATCCAGTGACCACAATTGGAAAGTATCCATGGGCAGAATTCAAGTGAGGCCAGAATGAAAGTCATTGGTGATTCTCCTGCTATCAAATAGCCTGTCAGCACACACCATCTTGCCTCAGAAATGGTGAATGGGCACTTTAGGAAAAGATAAGAGTGGCCAGTGCCCCAGATCTGTGACCCAGCAAGGAGTCAACCATCTCAACAAAGGCTGGAGGATGGATAAAACTGTCAGAAAGTGTATTAAAATATGTTACCTTTTATTCTGCCTGTAATATACAGGAACCCATCAGTATCATGTTTTCCCAAGTCTCCAGAATGCAACCAGCCCTCTGCATCTAGAGCTTCTTTAGTCTGCTCCTTCATATTCATGTATCCCATGAAGACATGTCTTCCCCAAAAACATATTTCTCCAATCCCTTCTTGATTGGGCTGGTCAATCTTAGATTTGCATCCAAGCAACTCTTTTCCACAGCTAGAGAGATTGTAAAAAATAAGAGTTCGAGATAATTACAAGACTTAAAATTTTAAAAATAGCTAACAATTACCAATTGGTAATGAGGTGCTTAAATATTGAGAGTAGGCAAAGGTTAACTGGAAAGAAAAATAATTGATTAATGTAAGATCACTCAGTCAATAACGGAGTTACTGAGTAATATTAGCAGAGCACTTGGGAAGGGTCATTCCACCCAAAAGAAATACACTTCTGATAACAGGTAAACAACAATGGAAAATTCAGAAAAATCTCCTCCAACCCCATCTCTCCGAACCAAGATAACCAGGCAAGATTTACAGCAAGCCACATCAAGGCAGAGTCGATAGAAGAGTAAGGCATTTAAAAGCCAGAAGCTAATTGTCACACGTTGTGCTTCCCTTACATATGGCAGATTCTAGTGCTGACTTTAAAAAATTATTCAGAATGCAAAATCAAACACCAAGGACCATAGTTAAGAAAACAACAACCTGTATTTATATAGCACCTTTAACATAGTAAAACATCACAAGGCGCTTCACAGGAGTATAATCAGACAAAAAATTTGACAGCGAACCACGACGAGAAATTAGGGCAGATGATCAAAAGCTTGGTCAAAAAGGTAGGTTTAAAGGAGCACCTTAAAGGAGGAAAGAGAGGTAAAGAGACGGAGAGGTTTAGGGAGGGAGTTCCAAAGCTTAGAGCCTAAGTAACAGAAGCTACTGCCACCAATGGTTGAGTGATTATAAATCGAGGCGTTGCTTAACCGCGAGCCAATGTAGGTCAGCACAGGGGTGATGGGTGAACGGGACTTATTTCGAGTTAGGACATGGGCAGCCGAGCTTTGGATGACCTCAAGTTTATGTAGGATAGAACATGGGAGGCCAGCCAGGAGTGCATGGAGGAGTCGAGAGAAGTTGAGAGAAACATATCCCTGTTTTCACATGTTGAATTTTATAGTCTCTTGAATACTCTTAGTTCAAATTAACTCTATTTATTTGTGAGATCTCAGACAGCCATGGGGAGCTTAAGATGACATTCCTTCACACACCCTCTCTCTCAATACAGCTCCCTATACGTCCAGAGGGTACTATACATTATCTCGATACCTCCTAGCTAGAGAGTGCTCATCATCATCATAGGCAGTCCCTCGGGATCGAGGAAGACTTGCTTCCACTCTTAGCATGAGTTCTTAGGTCCAATCTCGTATTGAACAGTCCAATACGAGAACCACAGTTTCTGTCACAAGTGGAACAGATAGTCATTGAGGGAAAGGGTGGGCAGGGAGCCTGGTTTGCCGCACGCTCCTTCCGCTGCCTGTGCTTGATTTCTGCATGCTCTCGGCAACGATACTCAAGGAGCTCAGCGCCCTCCCGAATGCACTTCCTCCATTTAGGGCGGTCTATGGCCAAGGACTCCCAGGTGTCAGTGGGGATGTCGCACTTTATCAGGGAAGATTTGAGGATGTCCTTGTAACGTTTCCTCTGCACGCCATTGGCTCGTTTGCCGTGGACGAGTTCCGAGTAGAGAGCTTGCTTTGGGAGTCTCGTGTCTGGCATGCGAACTATGTGGTCTGCCCAGCGGAGCTGATCAAGTGTGGTCAGTGCTTCAATGCTGGGGATGTTGGCCTGGACGAGGATGCTAATGTTTGTGCGTCTGTCCTCCCAGGGGATTTGCAGGATCTTGCGGAGACATCGCTGGTGGTATTTCTCCAGCGACTTGAGGTGTCCACTGTACATGGTCCGTGTCTCTGAGCCATACAGGGGTGGGTATTACTACAGCCCTGTAGACCATGAGCTTGGTGACAGTTTTGAGGGACTGATCTTCAAACACTCATTTCCTCAGGCAGCCGAAGGCTGCACTGGTGGGCTGGAGGCGGTGTTGGATCTCATCATCAATGCCTGCTCTTGTTGATAGGAGGCTCCTGAGATAGGGGAAGTGGTCCACGTTGTCCAGGGCCACGCCGTGGATCTTGATGTTTGGGGGCAGTGCTGTGCGGCGAGGACAGGCTGGTGTAGGACCCTTGTCTTACAAATGTTTAGCGTAAGGCCCATGCTTTCATACACCTCGGTAAATACGTCGACTATGTCCTGGAGTTCAGCCTCTGTGTGTGCACAGACGCAGGCGTCGTCCGCGTATTGTAGCTCGACGACAGAGGTTGGAGTGGTCTTGGACCTGGCCTGGAGACGGCAAAGGTTGAACAGCTTCCCACTGGTTCTGTAGTTTAGCTTCACTCCAGCGGGGAGCTTATCAACTGTGAGGTGGAGCATGGCAGCGAGGAAGATTGAGAAGAGGGTTGGGGTGATGACGCAGCCCTGCTTGACCCCGGTCTGGACATGAATTGGGTCTGTGATGGATCTGTTGGTAAGGATCACGGCTTGCATGTCGTTGTGGAGCAGGCGGAGTATGGTGACGTACTTTTGGGGGCATCCGAAATGGAGGAGGACACTCCATAGACCCTCGTGGTTGACAGTGTCAAAGGCCTTTGTAAGGTCGAAGAAGGCCATGTATAAGGGCTGGCGCTGTTCCCTGCATTTTTCCTGCAGCTGTCGCGCTGCAAAAATCATGTCCGTTGTGCCCCGGAGGGGACGAAATCTGCACTGCGACTTCGGGAGAAGCTCCTCGGCCACAGGGAGAAGACGATTGAGGAGGACTCTAGCGACGACTTTCCCAGTGGTTGATAGCAGGGAGATTCCTCTGCAGTTGCCACAGTCGGATTTGTCCCCTTTTTTAAAGATGGTAATGATCACTGTATCTCTAAGATCTCCCGGCATGCTCTGCTATACATTATCTTGTTACACCTTTCCTTTCAGAAAATTAAAGTCAGCTTCAATATAAACGGGTAGTTAACTTCTTATGAATACATGTATTAAACAACTACAAGTTTAACAAACAACAATAAAACTCTTGTCTTATTAATTCTTTATCCAAGTGTCCAGTGTCCATGATTTCTTATTTCTATACATAGTGCTCCAGGTATTTTGGTGTTGTGCGAATTCTGGTGCTTCACCTCAAATTGGTTGTTTTAGTGGTGTTCTGTGTATTGATCACTTTAGTCCCTTTATCAGTGCTCAGAGGGGAAATATCTGGCAACATATCCCTGTTTTCACGTGTTGTCATTGAAATGCCATTTTGTGTGTTAGTTGGCTGCATAGTTAGAGGATTGTCTGTGGGTGTCACTGAGATCTTTGGAGTTTCAATGAATGTCTCAGCGCTTTTTCTCAAATGTTTCCTATTTCTGCGATACTCAGCCATCTTCTGTCATGACCTGATATGAACGAATTCCAGCTTGTTTCTGAACCTGAGCTTTTTGCCACTCTTTGCTTTCTCGCGTTTGTTTCAGTCTCACTGTTCCTCCTTCCTGCAGTGTAGGAAATGCTATAGCACCTCTGTTGTAGTAATGTGCTTGTTTGGCATGGTTCTTTTCTTTGTTGATGATGATGTCCTGTATGATCCTTAGTTTGAGTAGTTAATTTGTGATTGAGATGTTTGTCTTTGTGCAGCAACTGAGCAAGCGTTGTGCTGGCGAACTATCAAGGCCTTCAGTTGATGTGTTTTGCCAGATGAGAAGGTTCATGTAGGAGTCACTACAGTCTTTCTTTGTATTCTTGATTAAATGCTTTGCAAGTTTAACCGCGTTCTCAACCTTTCTGTTGCTTTGTGGATATGCTGGTGAGCTTGTTGCGTGATCGAATCCATATTCTGTGGCAAAGTTTGTGAACTGTTGTAAGTTGAAGGGAGGTCCATTGTCGGATTGAACCTTGTCTGGAATACCGTGGTTAGAGAAGTGTTTCGTGAGATGTTTGATGATGACAGTGGCATCTTTCTTTCCATGCAGATTGTCCATCTTAAAATAGTCTGAGTAGTAGTCCATTGTGCATAAGTAGCCTTTGCCATCGATTGTGAATATGTCACAACCAATCTTTTCCCACGGTCTCTAAGGGAGGTCGTGACTTACCAATGGTTCTTTTGGTTGGCTCGATTGATAGGTGTTACATGTTTCACACTTTGAAACATAGTCTTTTATGTCACTGTTCAGTCCTGGCCAGTAAACGGATTCTCTGGCACGTCAAAGAATGCTCTCGACGCCAGTGTGAGCAGCATTAAGTCACTGACAAATGTGGGATCTCAGGGATTTTGGTATGACACAGCAATAGCCTTTGAAGATTATGCCATCCTGTGTTTTTGTACAGTCATTAGATTGGATACCCAGTCCGTCGGTTCAACCACTTTCATGATGATTTGTCGTTTTTCCAAATGATCGAGTTCCTCTTTTAATGTTTGTTTGATTGTTATTGGCACCTGTCTGGGTGGCATTACAGCTGGTGTCGCTGATTCATTAAGTTCAAGGTGAACTGTCCCTGGCATGTGTCCAAGTCCCTTAAACACATCCGGATACACATTGTTGACATCAGTTTTTGACGCTAGCGAGTCGTTTGCCTTATTCGTAGTTTATGATTCGCGTGGTTCATTTACCACCACGATATTCTGATGCAGCACTTTTATCAGTTGTAGCTGTTGAGCAGTGCATGGGCCAATCACTGGTGCACTTTGGCCCTCAATGATCACAAAGGGCACAACGTATTTTTGCTTGTTCTTTGTATTTTCCAGTGGCACATTACAAGTCCCTACCACTGGAATGGCTGTATGGTTGTCATATAGTGACAGTATTGTCTTAGATTCTTTTATCTTTAAGTCTTTAGATAAGTATCTAAGAGGTAGCACATTGCATGTGGCCCCACAATCCATTTGCATTTTAACATTTGACCTTTAATGGAGAAGGTAGCCATAATCTTGATAGGATAATTTCTGTCAGCTTTGTCCTTGATTGTGCGATCAACTTTCCCAAGCATCTTTACAGTCATGACTTCAAAATCAGAATCATAACTCTCTTCATATAGTGCATGAACTTTTGGCTTGCCATTATATAGGGTTATGTGTAGACTTCTGCCTCGATCCACTCTGTCTGTACTTTTGAGAAAAGTGATTTAGTTTGCGCAACTTGTGCAGGTCTTCCCATATGCTGGGCATTTAGTTTTTGACAGTTCATGTCTTTTGCCACAATATCTGCAATTGTTCGTGAATTCTTTATCTGTGAATTCTTTCTTTGTGGGTCGGGGTTTCTGTCTGACAGCTTTGACATTTTCAGAGTCTGTTTTAATGAGCTTCATGGATTTCATTTGCGCAACTGTGGCCTCTGTAGCTTTACAGAGCATCACACATTTATCAAATGTTAGGCTTGATTTTTGCAACAGGCTCTTACGCAGAGTGTTATCAGTTATTCCGCAGACAATGCGGTCTCCAATGAAATCATCCCTCAAATTGCCTAAATCACATGACGATGCTAGCTCTCTCACTTTCACGAGATACCTGTCAAACCACTCGTCTCCTTGTACACAGTTGTTAAACTGGTACCGTTCATAGATGATCTTAGTTTTACCTTTACAGTGCTCTTCCCAGAGCTTCAAAATAATCTCTATTTCCTGCAGGTCTTCCTCTGATTTGTAGGGAAGATTATTATGAATATCTAGGGCATCGCTGCCAATGGCATTGCAACATTGCAACCCTAACTCTATCTGGTTTTTCCACAATATTCATGATAATTTCATAACTGTCCCACAGCTGTTTGAATTCTTTTCAGTTGGCTTTCAAATCGCCAGTCACCTGCAATGGAGGTGGGAGAGGAATGTACATGGGAGTTGGCACCGTGGTGGTCATGAGAGCTCGCTACAGTTTAGGACTTTGAGTTTGTCACATACATGTATACAGTTCAAATACCCAGAAGACTAGAACAAGTCTAATAGTAAAATATCGTGGCCATGTAATCGTAGAAATTTTTCAATCGAGGCTCTACAATAACTTATGTCACTTTAAGTTTACTTTACTAATGCCTCTAGATTATTTTACAAGCGTATGACTATTTATCGCCCTTCACGGATCCGCGCACGATGTGTAGGAAGCATGCTCTGCACTGCACTGGTTAACGTCGATTTCGATCAGCTCGAAAAAGTCTTAAAGTTCCAATATTTCGGTCGACGAAAGATCGGAAGTCTCCACTTCTGACACCACGTATTTTATAGTCTTTTGAACACTTAGTTCAACTTAACTCTATTTATTTGGGCGATCTCAGACAGCTATGTGAAGCTTAAGATGGCATTCCTTCACAGACCCTCTCTCTCAATACAGATCCCTATACCTCCTAGCTAGAGGGCGCTAAACATTATCTCGTTACAGTGGTGAGGTAGAGCTGGGTGTCGTCAGCGTACATATGGAAATTGATGCTGTGTTTTTGGATGATGTCACCAAGGAGTAGCATGTAGATGAAATATAGGAGGGGGCCAAGGATAGATCCTCGTGAGACACCAGAGATAACAACATGGGAGTGGGAAGAGAAGCTGGTAAAAAGCACCAAGGTGAAGAAGGAAAAAAAGACAAAATAAATCAAAAGTAGTGGTTAGGTGACATCAAGTTAGCCCTTTCACAGCCTAAAGATGGTAGGAGGAAGTAAAAGACTGAGGGAGACAAAGAGTTATATAGTTTTTTCTTAAGAAAAAATGAGCTAGAGTGGGAAACTATGAAATTCGTTGATTTCAACAGTGGTAATGTAAGAAGGAGGAAGATAGTATAGGATAGCATATTAATAGTTTAAAGGCAGCAAGAAGATTCAGTTAAGAGGAGCACTGATCATATCAGTATCATTAAAATAAAGTGATGAAAGGTTGAGGCAGCTGGAGAGAGCTGACTCAAGAGATAACCAACTGTTTCTTGTATCCTATCCAACAATGTGAGACAGGGAGAAGAGCTTACTCAAAAATGGAAGCAATATTCATGTCTTGTACAGGCTTAGTGTTTATATTAAGCAAAGAATATCTGGGGCTGGGGTGGATGGGTGAAGTGTTTGGCACAAAAACATATATAGAGCTTGGAAGCACATTTTATAGCAGAGAACATGGGGGTTCATTTGAGACAGATGAGACGAGGGAAAATTCAGAAAATGAAGGACAATAAGTGGAGTTTGGTTACACTTGAGGCATGACACACTGAGTGAACATGAAAGAAAGCAACATTTCTATTGCCCCACTGATGGGAACAGAGAGATCAGGAAGGTAAATATTGCAAGTCCGCGCACTGCCTCATGTACAGCCAATGCATGTCAGACGATCACAGGTACCACACTGGCTATTTTCCGATAATTATTCGCTGTATGATCTATCCTAAGATGTAGTGATTCACCATTGCATTGCAAAAGGACTAAAGGTTGTGAACACTGAGGGTGCAACCTGAAGTTGATGAATGTACAATGGAATCATCTGTAAATGAGTGGATACAGTTGAATAATGATCGAAGAGAAAATGAAAGTACGAGTGAAAGAGAGCTTTGGGAAACTGAAGATAACAGCAAAAGAGTCTGAATATAAGCCAACTACAAGATAACGGAACTAGAGACGAAACTAGAAAACCACATATTTAGAAGAAAGCCAGATTAAATATATTTAGCACTACATGATACCAGATCCTATCAAAGCAACTAGAGAAGAAAATAAAAATCCACAAACATAACTGATTAGAGGCCATATAAAAGTAATTTATTTAGCATTGCACGGTCCAGCTCTAAACAGCTTTGAAAGTGCCCAAGGGATGGTGCAGAAAAGATTTACAAGAATTATTCCAGGGATGAGGGTCTTCAGTTACGTGGATAGACCGGAGAAGCTTGGTGCAGAGACGATTGAGAGATTTCAAAATCATGATGGGTCTGGGCAAAGTAGAGAGAAACAGTTCCCATTGGCAGAAGGGTTGAGAACCAGATAACATAGATTTAAGGTGATTGGCAAAAGAAAAGCGACATAAGAAAAAACCTTTTTACACAGCGAGTAGTTAAGATCTAGAATGCATTGCCTGAAAGTGTGGTGGAGGCAGACTCAATCATGGCTTTCAAAAGGGAGTTGGATAAGTAGCTAAAAGAAAAAAATTGCAGGGCTACGGGGAAAGGGTGGGGGAGTGGAACTAGTTGAGGTGCTCTTGCAGAGAGCTGGCACGGGCTCGACGGGCCGAATGGCCTTCTTCCGTAACCATTCTATGATTCTATGATTCTATGAAGGCAATAACAGATGATTCACCAAAGTGTTCAAGTACAAATTTCTAGAAGTGTATTCCAACAAATTTACAAGTCATTACACTCAAACTTATATTAGATTACACTTAAACTGTGCTGGAAGACAGTGACCCACATATTGCAAGATGAAAAGTATTGGATAATATTCAAAGACCATGTAAATCAGGCTGTGAAACACGAGACAAAAATATAATACAAATAAAATGCAAACTGGTTAAATTCAAAAGATAATACTAAACTGGAGGGGAAGGTTTAAACAAAATTCAGAGCAAGGGGAAATCAATCAAGCCCAGCCTATTCAGGGGGAAAAAAATCACGACTGTCATGTTTGGGGTGCTAATTTTTAAAAGTTTGAAAGTTTGAAAAGCTAAGGATTTCAAACGTTTAAAAAATTTGCCGCTTGCGCTCCAAGAAGGAAGTGGAGCACTAAATCAAGCGTTTCCTTCTTCCTTCTTGGAGCGATAACGGAAGCAGGAGGGGTGGAGACTTCAGCAGCTCTGCACACTGGGCTGTGTAGTGCTGCTGCGTTCAATGGGCCCTTCCCTCCCTTAAAGGGAAGGGACATCACTGCAGGCTCTGTAATATAAAGGGGACCTACACGGTCCACCAAGGGAGCGGCGAACCCGTGTGATCAGCCCTCATGTAGAGTGCTGAGCTGAACAATCGCAGGCAGAAAGCCACGAGAAAAAAAAGAAAGCTACGTTTTTTTTTAAACTTACCTCGACCACCTCGCCTTTAATCAGCGCCCCTGTAGCGGCTGGCTGCCAAATCCACACCTCCTGCAGCTGTTTGTGCTTTTGCCCAGTGCTGCTGTAGAGGGCGGAAGTGAATTTCAGGTCCAGGGCAGTACTGGGCCACTAAACTCCCGCTGAATATGGTGGGAGCCAATGTCAGCGCCGTGCCCAGTTGCAAAGGCATTTGCACCCTGTTAGCACACCGGGGGGCACTAATGGGAGATGCAAATGTACCCAATTTCTCCCCCCATATATTCTAATGTGGACTTCCCTACCACACTACCTGTTGATCCATTACTTTAGAAAATGCAATTTTCTTCCTTTACCTCCCCTGAAAAAATGACTGATAAGTATCTCTGTAAGCTTGTAACTTCAACTGATCCAACTTCTGCAGTCATCTAACATGTTCCAGGTCTCATCATCTTCCTAACAGAGGTCCTCGAAGGAAATACAAACTAACTTATTGGTTCTTCTGTGCCAAAACTTCCTCCAGCCCTAAAAACTCGCCATGTCCACAGTACTTTGCGCATTTTCTGTGTGCAGCAACCTATCCCCTCCACCAACCACACCTCACGTAAGCAGCACCTCCAACCCCTTGCCAACAAACAGAACAGGGACTAAGAACACAATTCTCAACCAGCTCCCCCGCACTCTCTGGAAAGCATGGGACTCAGCTGACACAACCCTGTAGGTAGGCTCTGTTGTGTTCCTGACACAGATGAGACTGCACACAGGGAGGTTAAAGTAACAGTGACTTCAGTCTTTATTAAGACACTCCAGAGTGAGGACAGGCCTTAAGGGCTGGCTTATATACAGTGTTCCCAAGGGATGCTGAGATCCCTTCGGACTTCAGGGGATGCACTATCTGGTGGCAGAACATGGGAGTGCGTGCTTTACAGATACACAACATCACTCTCCCCCGCAAAGTCAAAGTGAAAACTATTTACAAGATGAGGCGGTCGGGAGCCTTTCTTTCCCTGGTGGACCGCCTCGGTACAAATGTCTGTTCTGGTGTGTTGGCTGTGCCCTCGCTGGGCTGGCATGTTGTTGGCCCTGCAGGGCTGCTGGGTGAGCCTGGCCTTGCTGGGCTGTTGGGCATGATGGGTTCGATTTCCTGGTCCGGGGTGGTGTCGTTGATCCTTTGGGTGTGTGTTGTGGGCTCGTAAAAGGTGATGTCTGCTGTGGGTTGTTCAGGGCAGTCTGTGAACCACAGCCTCGTTTGGTCCAGGTGCTTTCTGCAAATCTGTCCATTGTCTAGTTTGACTACAAACACCCTACTCCCTTCTTTAGTGATCACCGTGCCTGCGATCCACTTGGGACCAAGTCCATAGTTTAGCACATACACAGGGTCATTCAGATCAATTTCCCATGACACAGTGGCGCGACCATCGTTTACATTTTGTTGCTGCCGCCTGCTCTATACCTGATCATGCAGGTTGGGGTGAACCAGCGAGAGTCTGGTTTTAAGTGTCCTTTTCATGAGTAGCTCAGCCGGGGGCACCCCTGTGAGCGAATGGGGTCTCGTGCGGTAGCTGAGCAGTACTCGGGACAGGCGGGTTTGGAGTGAGCCTTCTGTGACTCGTTTAAGGTTCTGTTTGATGGTTTGTACTACCCGCTCTGCCTGCCCATTGGAAGCTGGTTTAAATGGGGCCGAGTGACATGTTTGATCCCATTGCGGGTCATGAATTCTTTAAATTTGGCACTGGTAAAACATGGCCCATTGTCACTGACCAGTATGCCAGGCAGGCCGTGGGTGGCAAACATGGCCCTCAGGCTTTCAATGGTGGCGGTGGCGGTGCTTCCCGATATTATTTCACATTCAATCCATTTCGAAAAAGCATCCACCACCACCAGGAACATTTTACCGAGAAACTGGGCCGCATAGTCGACATGGATCCTCGACCGTGGTCTGGAGGGCCAGGACCACAAACTTAGTGGTGCCTCTCTGCGCGCGTTGCTCAACTGAGCACACATGCTGCATTGCTGTACACAGGACTCTAAGTCAGAGTCGATATCGGGATACCACACGTGGGATCTGGCTATCGCTTTCATCATTACTATACCCGGGTGTGTGCTGTGGAGATCCGAGATGAACATCTCCATGTCCTTTTTGGGTAGCACTACGCAGTTACCCCACAATAGGCAGTTTGTCTGAATGGACAGCTCATCCTTTCGCTGCTGGAATGGCTTGATTAGCTTTTGCATTTCAACGGGGATGCTGGCCCAGCTCCCATGCAGTACACAGTTTTTTACTAGGGACAGCAGAGGATCTTGGCTGGTCTAAGTCCTAATCTGGCGGGTCGTGACAGGTGATTTATCATTTTCAAACACTTCCATGACCATCAACAAGTTTGCGGGCTGCGCCACCATCAACAAGTTTGCAGGCTGCGCCATTTCCACCCCCGTGGTGGCAATGGTAGCCGGCTGAGAGCATCCGCACAGCTCTCGGTGCCTGGCCTGTGGCAGATGGTATAGTTATATGCTGATAGCGTGAGTGCCCACCTTTGTATGCGGGCTGAGGCATTAGTATTTATCCCCTTGTTTTCAGCGAACAGGGATATGAGGGGCTTGTGATCGGTTTCCAGCTCAAATTTTGAGATCAAACAGATACTGATACATTTTCTTTACCCCGAACACATACACTAATGCCTCTTTTTCATTCATGCTGTAGGCCCTCTCGGCCTTAGGCAAGCTCCTGGAGGCGTAGGCGACAGGTTGCAACTTCCCCGCAACGTTAGCTTGTTGTAATACACACCCGACTCCGTACGACGACGCATCACATGCTAGCACAAGTCTTTTACATGGGTTATGCAATACAAGCAGCTTGTTGGAGCATAAAATATTTCTGGCTTTCTCAAAAGCAATTACTTGGTTTTTTTCCCCATACCCAGTTCTCACCTTTACGCAATAACACATGTAGGGGCTCTAAGAGGGTGCTTAACCCTGGTAGGAAGTTACCAAAATAGTTGAGGAGTCCCAGGAACGATCGCAGCTCCGTGATGTTCTGTGGCCTGGGCACGTTCCTGATAGCCTCTGTTTTGGCGTCTGAAGGCCGAATGCCATCCGCCACGATCTTTTCCCCCAAAAACACCACTTCTGTTGCCATGAAGACGCATTTCGACCTCTTCAGCCGCAGCCCTACACGATCCAGTCCCTGGAGGACCTCCTCCAGGTTTTGTAGGTGCTCGACGGTGTCCCGACCCATGACCAATACGTCGTCCTGAAAAACCACCGTGCGTGGTACGTACCAACTTGAGTAGGCTCTCCATGTTTCTCTGGAAGATCGCTGCAGCCGACCGAATTCCAAACGGGCATCTGTTGTAGATGAACAGTCCCTTGTGTGTGTTGATGCAGGTGAGGCCCTTCGAAGACTCCTCCAGCTCCTGTGACATGTAGGCTGAAGTCAGGTCGAGCTTGGTGAACGTCTTGCCTCTTGCCAGCGTCGCAAATAGGTCGTCTGCCTTAGGTAGCGGGTATTGGTCCTGTAGCGAGAAACGATTAATAGTTACTTTATAATCACCGCAAATCCTGTCCATGCCATCACTTTTGAGTACTGGAACAATCGGGCTGGCCCACTTGCTGAATTCCACTGGGAAGATGATGCCCTCGTGTTGCAGACTGTCCAGCTCGATTTCCACTCTTTCCCTCATCATGTGAGGTACCGCTCACGCCTTGTGGTGAATGGGTCATGCCTCTGGGACCAAGTGGATCCGCACCTTTGCCCCGGAAAATTTGCAATGCCAGGCTCAAAAAGGGAAGGAAATTTGTTAAGAACCTGAGTACATGAGGCCTCATCGACATGTGATAGCACTCGGATGTCATCCCAGTTCCAGTGGATTTTGCCCAGCCAGCTCCTTCAAAGCAGTGTGGGGCCATCACCCGGGACAATCCAGAGTGGCAGTTCGTGCACCGTGCCCTTGTAGGTAACCTTGACCATGGCGCTGCCCAGGACAGTGATAAGCTCTTTGGTGTACGTTCTCAGTTTCGTGTGGATGGGGATCAGGGCTGGTCTGAATGCCTTGTTGCACCACAGTCTCTCAAATATCTTTTTACTCATGATGAATTGGCTCGCACCAGTGTCCGGTTCCATGGCTACGGGTAAGCCATTCAATTTTACATTTAGCATTATAGGTGGGCATTTTGTAGAAAATGTGTGCACCCCATGTACTTCAGCATCTGCCTCCTCTCTCTGAGGCTCGAAATTGCTTTGATCCACCATGGACTGATCTTCTTCTGCCACGTAGTGGTTAGCAGGTTTTGCAGAGCTTGCAGCTCATCCGCAAGCTCGTTGGAGGTGCCCCATTGTTCCACAGCTCTTGCAAACATAACCTTTGAAACGGCATGAATAGGCTGAATGGAAGCCTCCACAACGCCAACAAGGTGCAAATTGTCTTGCATTCATCCTTTGTTGCAGACTCTGAGTCATCTGGGTCACCTGAGGCCTGCTGGCAGTTGCAGACTCATGGTTAATGACCCTGTATATGTGCTAAACTATGGACATGGTCCCAAGTGAATCGCGGGCACGGTATAGCTAAAGAAGGAAGTAGGGTGTTTGTCGTCAAACTAGACAATGGACAAATTTGCAGAAAGCCCCTGGACCTTACAAGACTGCGGTTCACAGACTGCCCTGAAAATTTCTGCTCGCAAACACAGTTCCAGTTAATTTATGAACATTGCTAGCACTTGTGTGCTGAGGAATTTGTTTGGTCTTATCACTGGTGGACATAAACGCCTGTGCTATCACAATGACCTTACTGAGGGTCGATGTCTCTACAGTCAAAAGTTTTCGTAGGATGGTCTCGTGGCCAATGCCCAGTACAAAAAAGTCTCTGAGCATTTGCTCCAGGTAGCCATCAAACTCAAATTGTCCTGCAAATCGCCTTAGCTTGGCGACGTAGCTCGCCACTTCCTGACCTTCAGATCGCTGGCACGTGTAGAACCGATACCTCGTCATCAGCACTCTCTCCCTCGGGTTAAGATGCTCCCGAACCAGTATACGCAGCTCCTCATATGACTTATTTGTGGGTTTCACTGGAGCCAGAAGATTCTTCATGAGGCTGTAGGTCGGTACCCCGCAAACTGTGAGGAGGACCGCTCTCCTTTTTGCAGCACTTCTTTCTCCGTCCAGCTCGTTGGCTAAAAAGTACTGGTCTAGCAGTTCAACATCGGCTTCCCAGTCCTCGTCCTCCGAGAACTTCTCCATGATGCCCACAGTTTGCTGCATCTTTGCGTTGGATTCGTATACTCGTCGCCAGTTGTTGTGTCCCTGACACAGATGAGACTGCACACAGGAAGGTTAAAGTAACAGTGACCTCAGTCTTTATTAAGACACTCCAGAGTGAGGAACAGGCATTATGGGCCGGCGTATATGCAGTGCTCCCAAGGAATGCTGGGATCCCTTGGGACTTCAGGGAATGCTCTCCCTGGTGGCAGAACATGGGAGTGCATGCTTTACAGATACACAACAAGCTCTTCAAACATGATGGCCTCCACAAGGTGGAGACACAACAGAACAGTACTGAAGGACAACTTAAACTTTATAGTGAATGCTTGCACACCAGAACTAACCTGCTCTCTAGCCAAGCTATTTCAATGCAGCTAAGACACTAGCATCTTACAAACTGTGTTGGAAATTGTCTGCCTTTTCCACAAAAAGTAGAACAAATCTAACTCAGCCAAACATACACCATCCTACCAACTTCCTCTCAATCATTAGCAGTTATGGAAGGTGTCATAGAAACATAGAAAATAGGTGCAGGAGTAGGCCATTCGGCCCTTCGAGCCTGCACCACCATTCAATAAGATCATGGCTGATCATTCACCTCAGTACCCCTTTCCTGCTTTCTCTCCATATCCCTTGATCCCTTTAGCCGTAAGGGCCATATCTAACTCCCTCTTGAATATATCCAATGAACTGGCATCAACAACTCTCTGCGGTAGGGAATTCCACAGGTTAACAACTCTCTGAGTGAAGAAGTTTCTCCTCATCTCAGTCCTAAATGGCTTACCCCTTATCCTTAGACTACATCCCCTGGTTCTGGACTTCCCCAACATCGGGAACATTCTTACTGCATCTAACCTGTCCTGTCCTGTCAGAATTTTATGTTTCTATGAGATTCCCTCTCATCCTTCTAAACTCCAGTGAATACAAGCCCAGTCGATCCAGTCTCTTCTCATATGTCAGTCCTGCCATCCCGGGAATCAGTCTGGTGAACCTTCACTGCACTCCCTCAATAGCAAGAACGTCCTTCCTCAGATTAGGAGACCAAAACTGAACACAATATTCCAGGTGAGGCCTCACTAAGGCCTGTACAACTGCAGTAAGACCTCCCTGCTCCGATACTCAAAGCCCCTAGCTATGAAGGCCAACATACCATTTGCCTTCTTCACCGCCTGTTTTACCTGCATGCCAACTTTCAATGTACCATGACATCCAGGTCTCGTTGCACCTCCCCTTTTCCTAATCTGCCGCCATTCAAATAATATTCTGCCTTTGTGTTTTTGCCACCAAAGTGGTGTCATAAAGTGTCATGAAGCAATACCTACTCACCAACAATCTGTTCACCAATTCAGGTCCCACCAGAACCATTTTGCTCCAAACTTTGTCAGAAAGCTGATACATACATGGACAAATGAGCTGAATGTCTGAAAAAATGTGAAACAGTAGCTACTGTCCATCAAGGCAGCATTCAATTAAGTCTGGCACCAAGGACATCTCCCAAAGCTGAGGTCAGTGGGAGGGTAATGGAAAATCCTCCAATGGATGGAGTCTGGAGCCATACATAGTACACAGAAAGATAGCTGTAGATGTCAGAGGCCAATCATTGCAATCCCAGGTCATCACTGCAGGAGTTTCTCAGGGCAATATCCTCAGCCCAACAATCTTCAGCGGTTTTATCAATGGCCTACCTGTGGTCATAAAATTAGGAATGGGGCTATTTACTGACAATTCCATTGTGAAATAAAAATTCCATGGGAAATGTGATCCATCCATGGCTAACTAAAGAAGTTAAGAATAGTATTTTAAAAGTAGAGGCTTATAATGTTGTGAAGAGTAGTAATAAGTCTGAGGATTAGGAGAGCTTTAGAAACCAGCGAAGGATGACCAAAAAATTGATAAAAATGGGAGAAATAGAATGAGAGTAAACTAGCAAGAAATATAAAAACAGATTGTAAGAGCTTCTACTAGTATGTGAAAAGGAATAGAGTAGCAAAAGTAAGCATTGGTCCCTTAGAGGCTGAGACAGGTGAAATTATAATGGGAAATAGGAAATGGCAGAGACTTTAAACAAATATTTTGTAACTGTCTTCACAGTAGAAGACACAAAAAGCACACCAAAAATAGTGGGGAACCAAGGGACTAATAAGAAAGAGTGAGGCACTTAAAGTAATTAATATCAGTAGAGAAAAAGTACTTGAAAAACTAATGGGACTAAAAGCTAACAAATTCCCTGGACCTGATGGCCTACATCCCAGGGTTCTAAAAGAAGTGGCTACAGAGATAGTGGATGCATCAGTTGTATTTTCCAAAATTCCCTAGATTATAGAATGATCCCAGCGGATTGAAAGATATCAAATGTAACCCCGCTATTCAAGAAAGGAGGGAGAGAGAAAACAGGGAACTACAGGCCAGTTAGCCTGACATCAGTCGTCGGGAAAATACTGGAATCCATTATGAAGGAAGTGGTAATGGGGCACATAGAACATCATAATATGATTAGGCAGAGTCAACATGGTTTATGAAATGGAAATCGTGTTAACAAATTTATTACAGTTTTTTGAGGATGTAACTAGCAGGGTAGATAAAGGGGAACAAGGGGATATAGTATATTTGTATTTTCAAAAGGCATTCAATAAGGCACCACTTAAAAGGATGCTATGCAAGATAAGGGCTCATGGGATTGGGGTAATATAATAGCATGGATAGAGGATTGGTCAACAGACAGAAAACAGAGTAGAGATAAACGGGTCATTTTCTGGTTGGCAGGCTGTAACTAGTGGGGTGCTGCAAGGATCAGTGCTTGGGCCTCAGATACTTAAAATCTATTTTAATGACTTAGATGATGGGAACGAGGACAGTTTTTCCAAGTTTGCTGACAATACAAAGCTAGGTGGGAAAGTAAGCTGAGGAGGACACAAAGAGCCTGCAAAGGAATATGGACAGATTAAGTGAGTGGGCAATAACGTGGCAGATGGATATAATGTGGGGAAATGTGAATGGTGACAGATTAGGAAAAGGGGAGGTGCAACAAGACCTGGGTGTCATGATACATCAGTCATTGAAAGTTGGCATGCAGATACAGCAGGCGGTGAAGAAGGCAAATGGCATGTTGGCCTTCATAGCAAGAGGATTTGAGGATAGGAGCAGAGAGGTCATACTGCAGTTGTACAGGGCCTTAGTGAGGCCATACCTTGAATATTGTGTACAGTTTTGGTCTCCTAATCTGAGGAAGGACATTCTTGCTATTGAGGGAATGCAGTGAAGGTTCACCAGATTGATTCCCGGGATGGCAGGACTGATATATGAAGAAAGAGTGGATCGACTAGGCTTATATTCACTGGAATTTAGAAGAATGAGGGGATCTCATAGAAACATATACAATTCTGACGGGAATGAACAGGTTAGATGCAGGAAAAATGTTCCCGATGTTGAGGAAGTCCAGAACCAGGGGTCACAATCTAAGGATAAAAGGTAAGCCATTTAGGACCGAGATGAGGAGAAACTTCTTCACTCAGAGAATTGTGAACCTGTGGAATTTTCTACCACAGAAAGTTGTTGAGGCCAGTTCGTTAGATATATTCAAAAGGGAGTTAGATGTGGCCCTTATGGCTAAAGGGATACGGAGAGAAAGCAGGAATGGAGCACTGAAGTTGCATGATCAGCCATGATCCTATTGAATGGTGGTGCAGGCTCGAAGGGCCGAATGGCCTACTCCTGCACCTATTTTCTATGTTTCTATGTTTCTATGTATTCACTTTGGTAGAAAGATTGGAAACATAGAATATTTTTAAATGGTGAGAAACTATTAAATGTTGGTGTTCAGAGGGATTTAGGTGTACTTGTACAGGAAACAGAAAGTTAGCATGCAGGTACAGCAACCAACTCGGAAGGCAAATGGCATGGTGGCCTTTATTGCAAGGGAGTTGGAGTACAAGAGTAAGGAAGTCTCACGACAATTCTACAGGGCCTTGGTGAGGCCACACCTGGAGTACTGTGCAACAAAGATTCACTAGATTGATCCCTGGGATGAGAGGTTTATCCTATGAGGAGAGATTGAGTAGATTTTGTTATGTATGTAAACCTGTAATTTATCATGTCTAACCACCAGAGGGCTTATCCCCTGGAGTGCAAAGGAATCCCACAATCCCTTGGGAGCGCCTATATATAAGGAGGCCTCACAGGCTGGAGAGGCACTCTGAGATCTGTAATAAAGGACTATGGTCACACCTTACTTTGAGCTTACAGTATCTAATCTGATTCTTTATTCAAGACATAACTGGCGACGAGATACAGATGACGAACCCCACCGCAACAATGCAGAGAACTGTGGGCATCCTGGAGAAATTTTCGGAGGGAGATGATTGGGAAACCTTTGTGGAGCGACTCAACCAATACTTTGTGGCCAACGAGCTAGAAGGAGAAGCGAACACTGCCAAACGAAAGGCGATCCTCTTCACCGTTTGCGGGGCACCTACGTATGGCCTCATGAAAAGCCTGCTCGCTCCAGCGAAATCCACAGACAAGTCATACGATGAGTTGTGCACGCTGGTCCAGGAGCATCTAAACCCGTAAGAAAGCGTTCTGATGGTGAGGTATCGGTTCTACTCGTAAAAGAGGTCTGAAGGCCAGGAAGTGGCGAGCTACATCGCCGAGCTAAGGCATCTTGCAGGACATTGCAAATTTGAAGGACACTTGGAGCACATGCTCAGGGACTTCTTTGTACTTGGCATTGGCCATGAAGTAATACTTCGAAAATTTTGACTGTGGAGAACCCAACCTTGAGTAAAGCCATAGCGATAGCCCAGGTGTTTATCGTTATACCAAACAATATACAATACCAAACAAATTTATCAGCACACTAGTGCTGCTCCAAGTACTGTGAACAAAGTAACGTTGTTTTCTAATCGAAATGTACATGGCAGGACTTACACGCCTGCAGCTGCACGTCTGCAGATGACTCAGAGTCCACCATCAAGGGTGATGAATACAAGGCAATTAACACCTTGTTGGCGCTGCGGGGGTGATTATCATTTAGAAACATAGAAACATAGAAAATAGGTGCAGGAGTAGGCCATTCGGCCCTTCTAGCCTGCACCGCAATTCAATGAGTTCATGGCTGAACATGCAACTTCAGTACCCCATTCCTGCTTTCTCACCATACCCCTTGATTCCCCCAGTAGTAAGGACTTCATCTAACTCCTTTTTGAATATATTTAGTGAATTGGCCTCAACAACTTTCTGTGGTAGAGAATTCCACAGGTTCACCACTCTCTGGGTGAAGAAATTCCTCCTCATCTCGGTCCTAAATGGCTTCCCCCTTATCCTTAGACTGTGTCCCGTGGTTCTGGACTTCCCCAACATTTGGAACATTCTTCCTGCATCTAACCTGTCTAACCCTGTCAGAATTTTAAACGTTTCTATGAGGTCCCCTCTCATTCTTCTGAACTCCAGTGAATACAAGCCCAGTTGATCCAGTCTTTCTTGATAGGTCAGTCCAGCCATCCCGGGAATCAGTCTGGTGAACCTTCGCTGCACTCCCTCAATAGCAAGAATGTCCTTCCTCAGGTTAGGAGACCAAAACTGTACACAATACTCCAGGTGTGGCCTCACCAAGGCCCTGTACAATTGTAGCAACACTTCCCTGCCCTTATACTCAAATCCCCTCGCTATGAAGGCCAACATGCCATTTGCTTTCTTAACCGCCTGCTGTACCTGCATGCCAACCTTCAATGACTGATGTACCATGACACCCAGGTCTCTTTGCACCTCCCCTTTTCCTAATCTTTCACCATTCAGATAATAGTCTGTCTCTCTGTTTTTACCACCAAAGTGGATAACCTCACATTTATCCACATTATACTTCATCTGCCATGCATTTGCCCACTCACCTAACCTATCCAAGTCGCTCTGCAGCCTCATAGAATCCTCCTTGCAGCTCACACTGCCACCCAACTTAGTGTCATCCGCAAATTTGGAGATACTACATTTAATCCCCTCGTCTAAATCATTAATGTACAGTGTAAACAGCTGGGGCCCCAGCACAGAACCTTGCGGTACCCCACCAGTCACTGCCTGCCATTCTGAAAAGTCCCCATTTACTCCTACTCTTTGCTTCCTGTCTGACAACCAGTTCTCAATCCATGTCAGCACACTACCCCCAATCCCATGTGCTTTAACTTTGCACATTAATCTCTTGTGTGGGACCTTGTCGAAAGCCTTCTGAAAGTCCAAATATACCACATCAACTGGTTCTCCCTTGTCCACTCTACTGGAAACATCCTCAAAAAATTCCAGAAGATTTGTCAAGCATGATTTCCCTTTCACAAATCCATGCTGACTTGGACCTATCATATTACCTCTTTCCAAATGCACTGCTATGACATCCTTAATAATTGATTCCATCATTTTACCCACTACCGATGTCAGGCTGACCGGTCTGTAATTCCCTGTTTTCTCTCTCCCTCCTTTTTTAAAAAGTGGGGTTACATTGGCTACCCTCCACTCCATAGGAACTGATCCAGAGTCAATGGAATGTTGGAAAATGACTGTCAATGCATCCACTATTTCCAAGGCCACCTCCTTAAGTACTCTGGGATGCAGTCCATTCAGGCCCTGGGGATTTATCGGCCTTCAATCCCATCAATTTCCCCAACACAATTTCCCGACTAATAAGGATTTCCCTCAGTTCCTCCTCCTTACTAGACCCTCCGACCCCTTTTATATCCGGAAGGTTGTTTGTGTCCTCCTCAGTGAATACCGAACCTAAGTACTTGTTCAATTGGTCTGCCATTTCTTTGTTCCCCGTTATGACTTCCCCTGATTCTGACTGCAGGGGACCTGCGTTTGTCTTTACTAACCTTTTTCTCTTTACATATCTATAGAAACTTTTGCAATCCGTCTTAATGTTCCCTGCAAGCTTCTTCTCGTACTCCATTTTCCCTGCCCTAATCAAACCCTTTGTCCTCCTCTGCTGAGTTCTAAATTTCTCCCAGTCCCCGGGTTCGCTGCTATTTCTGGCAAATTTGTATGTCACTTCCTTGGCTTTAATGCTATCCCTGATTTCCCTTGATAGCCACGGTTGAGCCACCTTCCCATTTTTATTTTTACGACAGACAGGAATGTACAATTGTTGTTGTTCATCCATGCGGTCTCTAAATGTCTGCCATTGCCCATCCACAGTTAACCCCTTCAGTATCATTCGCCAATCTATCCTAGCCAATTCACGCCTCATACCTTCAAAGTTACCCTTCTTTAAGTTCTGGACCATGGTCTCTGAATTAACTGTTTCATTCTCCATCCTAATGCAGAATTCCACCATATTATGGTCATTCTTCCCCAAGGGGCCTCGCACAACGAGATTGCTAATTAATCCTCTCTCATTACACAACACCCAGTCTAAGATGGCCTCCCCCCTAGTTGGTTCCTCGACATATTGGTCTAAAAAACCATCCCTTATGCACTCCAGGAAATCCTCCTCTACCGTATTGCTTCCAGTTTGGTTAACCCAATCTATGTGCATATTAAAGTCACCCATTATAACTGCTGCACCTTTATTGCACGCACCCCTAATTTCATGTTTGATGCCCTCCCCAACATCACTACTACTGTTTGGAGGTCTGTACACAACTCCCACTAACGTTTTTTGTCCTTTGGTATTCTGCAGCTCTACCCATATAGATTCCACATCATCCAAGCTAATGTCCTTCCGAACTATTGCCTTAATTTGCTCCTTAACCAGCAATGCTACCCCACCTCCTTTTCCTTTTATTCTATCTTTCCTGAATGTTGAATACCCCTGGATGTTGAGTTCCCAGCCCTGATCATCCTGGAGCCATGTCTCCGTAATCCCAATCACATCATATTTGTTAACATCTATTTGCACAGTTAATTCATTCACTTTATTGCGGATACTCCTTGCATTAAGACACAAAGCCTTCAGGCTTGTTCTTTTAACACCCTTTGTCCTTTTAGAATTTTGCTGTACAGTGGCCCTTTTTGTTCTTTGCCTTGGGTTTCTCTGCCCTCCAATTTTCCTCATCTCCTTTCTGTCTTTTGCTTTTGCCTCCTTTTTGTTTCCCTCTGTCTCCCTGCATTGGTTCCCATCCCCCTGCCATATCAGTTTAAATCCTCCCCAACAGCACTAGCAAACACTCCCCTAGGACATTGGTTCCGGTCCTGCCCAGGTGCAGACCGTCCGGTTTGTACTGGTCCCACCTCCCCCAGAACCGGTTCCAATGCCCCAGGAATTTGAATCCCTCCCTGTTGCACCACTGCTCAAGCCACGTATTCATCTGCGCTATCCTGCGATTCCTACTCTGACTATCACGTGGCACTGGTAGCAATCCCGAGATTACTACTTTTGAGGTCCTACTTTTTAATTTAGCTCCTAGCTCCTTAAATTCGTTTCGTAGGACCTCATCCCTTTTTTTACCTATGTCGTTGGTACCAATGTGCACCACGACAACTGGCTGTTCTCCCTCCCTTTTTAGAATGTCCTGCACCCGCTCCGAGACATCCTTGACCCTTGCACCAGGGAGGCAACATACCATCCTGGAGTCTCGGTTGCGGCCGCAGAAACACCTATCTATTCCCCTCACCATTGAATCCCCAATCACTATTGCTCTCCCACTCTTTTTCCTGCCCTCCTGTGCAGCAGAGCCAGCCATGGTGCCATGAACTTGGCTGCTGCTGCCCTCCCCTGATGAGTCATCCCCCTCAACAGTACCCAAAGCAGTGTATCTGTTTTGCAGGGGGATGACCACAGGGGACTCCTGCACTACCTTCCTTGCACTGTTCTTCCTGTTGGTCTTCCATTCCCTATCTGGCTGTGGACCCTTTCCCTGCGGTACGACCAACTCGCTACACGTGATACTCACGTCATTCTCAGAGTGAATCCACCCTCAGCTCCAACTCCGCAACGCGGACCGTCAGGAGCTTGAGGTGGACACACTTCCTGCAAATATAGTCGTCAGGGACACTGATGTCGTCCCTGAGTTTCCACATGGTACAGGAGGAGCATAACACCCGACCGAGCTCTCCTGCCATGTCTTAACCCTTAGATACACTTAAATTGGCAACAACAATGTTAAAAGTTACTCACTGATATAGAAGAGAAAAAAGAAAAACTACTCACCAATCCAGCCAATCACTTACCCTCTTGGCTGTGACGTCACCTTTTGATTTCTTTCTACTTCTTTTTTGCCTTCTCCCTGTAGCTGCACCGACTCGCCTTTTATAGGCCTCTCCACGCACCTCCTCGATGCTGCTCCCGACTGCCGCCGACGCTGGGCCCCGGACTCCCTGCTGTGCCTTTTATAGGCCTCTCCACGCACCTCCTCGACACTGCTCCCGACTGCCGCCGACGCTGGGCCCCAGACTCCCTGCTGTGCCTTTTATAGGCCTCTCCACGCACCTCCTCGACGCTGCTCCTGACTGCCGCCGACGCTGGGCCCCAGACTCCCTGCTGTGCCTTTTATAGTCCTCTCCACGCACCTCCTCGACGCTGCTCCCGACTGCCGCCGACGCTGGGCCCCAGACTCCCTGCTGTGCCTTTTATAGGCCTCTCCACGCACCTCCTCGACGCTGCTCCCGACTGCCGCCGACGCTAGCCCCGGACTCCCCGCTGTGCCTTTTATAGGCCTCTCCACGCACCTCCTCGACGCTGCTCCCGACTGCCGCCGACGCTGGGTCCCAGACTCCCTGCTGTGCCTTTTATAGGCCTCTCCACGCACCTCCTCGACGCTGCTCTCGACTGCCGCCGACGCTGGGTCCCAGACTCCCTGCTGTGCCTTTTATAGGCCTCTCCACGCACCTCCTCAACGCTGCTCCCGACTGCCGCCGACGCTGGCCCCGGACTCCCTGCTGTGCCTTTTATAGGCCTCTCCACGCACCTCCTCGACGCTGCTCCCGACTGCCGCCGACGCTGGCCCCGGACTCCCTGCTGTGCCATTTATAGGCCTCTCCACGCACATCCTTGACGCTGCTCCCGACTGCCGCCGACGCTGGCCCCGGACTCCCTGCTGTGCCTTTTATAGGCCTCTCCACGCACCTCCTCGACGCTGCTCCCGACTGCCGCCGACGCTGGCCCCGGACTCCCTGCTGTGCCTTTTATAGGCCTCTCCACGCACCTCCTCGACGCTGCTCCCGACTTTCGCCGACGCTGGCCCCGGACTCCCTGCTGTGCCTTTTATAGGCCTCTCCACGCACCTCCTCGACGCTGCTCCCGACTGCCGCCGACGCTAGCCCCGGACTCCCTGCTGTGCCTTTTATAGGCCTCTCCACGCACCTCCTCGACGCTGCTCCCGACTGCCGCCGACGCTGGCCCCGGACTCCCTGCTGTGCCTTTTATAGGCCTCTCCACGCACATCCTTGACGCTGCTCCCGACTGCCGCCGACGCTGGCCCCGGACTCCCTGCTGTGCCTTTTATAGGCCTCTCCACGCACCTCCTCGACGCTGCTCCCGACTTTCGCCGACGCTGGCCCCGGACTCCCTGCTGTGCCTTTTATAGGCCTCTCCACGCACCTCCTCGACGCTGCTCCCGACTGCCGCCGACGCTAGCCCCGGACTCCCTGCTGTGCCTTTTATAGGCCTCTCCACGCACCTCTTCGACGCTGCTCCTGACTGCCGCTTCAAAGGATACGTTTGCAAGGGCTGTGGAACAATGGGACACCTCCAACGCATGTGCAGGAGAACTGCAAACCCTACTAATCCTGCAAACCACCATGTTGCAGAGGAGGACAGAGCCACGGTGGATCATGTTGAACCAGAGCCTCAGACCGAGGAGGCAAGGGTATATGGGGTGCACACATTTATCACAAAATGACCCCGATAATGCTAAAGGTTGAATTAAATGGACTCCCAGTGTCCATGGAGCTGGACATGGGTGCAAGCCCGTCCATAATGAGCAAAAAGACTTTCGATAAATTGTGGCCAGTCTGGACTCCCATTCGTACTAAACTGAGAACGTACACAAAGGAACTGATTCCCATAATTGGCAGTGCTACCGTAAAGGTCTCCTACGATGGAGCGGTGCATGAGTTACCACTCTGGGTAGTAGCGGGCGATGGCCCCACGCTGTTCGGCAGGAGCTGGCTGGGAAAGAATCGCTGGAACTGGGACGACATCCGAGTGCTTTCGTCCGTCAACGACCTCATGTGCCCAGGTCCTAAGCAAGTTCCCCTCGCTATTCGAACCAGGCATCAGGAAGTTCCAAGGAGCAAAAGCGCACATCCACCTAATTCCGTGGGCGTGATCCATCCATCACAAGGTGAGAGTGGTACCGTACATGATGAGAGAGAGGGTGGAGATCGAGCTGGACAGGCTGCAATGAGAGGGCATCATTTCGCTGATTGAATTCAATGAGTGGGCCAGTCCGATTGTTCCAGTCCTCAAGGGAGATGGCACTGTCAGAATCCGTGGTGATTACAAAGTAACTAACAATCATTTTTCACTGCAGGATCAATACCCGCTATCAAAGGCAGGCGACTTATTTGCGACACTGGCAGGAGGGAAAACGTTCACGAAGCTGGATTTGACCTCGGCCTACATGACGCAGGAGCTGGAGGAATCACCGAAAGGCCTCACGTGCATCAACACGCACAAAGGTCTCTTCATTTACAACTGATGCCCATTTGGGATTCGAGCGGTCGCGGCGATATTCCAGAGGAACGTGGAAAGCTTGCTGAAGTCGGTCTCGCGCACCGTGGTCTTCCAGGACGACATCTTGGTTTCAGGTCGGGACACCAACAAGCACCTGCAGAACCTGGAGGAGGTTCTTAGTTGGCTTAATCGTGTGGGGCTCAGGCTAAAATGCTCGAAGTAAATTTTCCTGGCGCCTGAAGTCGAGTTCCTGGGGAGAAGAATCGCGGCGGGTGGCATCAGGCCCATCGATTCAAAGATGGAGGCAATCAAGAACGCATCAAGACCACAGAACATGATGGAACTGCAGTCGTTTCTAGGACTCCTGAACTATTTTGGTAACTTCGTACCGGGTCTTAGCACATTGTTAGAACCGCTGCACTCTTTACTGTGTAAAGGAGATAAATGGGTATGTGGTAAAAGCCAAGAAAATGCCTTTGAGAAAACTAGGAAGTTGTCCACATTATACTGCATCTGCCATGCATTTTTCTACTCACCTAACCTGTCCAAATCACCCTGCAGCCTCTTAGCATCCTCCTCACAGCTCGCACCACCACCCAGTTTAGTGTCATCTGCAAACTTGGAGATATTACACTCCATTCCTTCATCCAAATCGTTAATGTATATTGTAAAGAGCTGGGGTCCCAGCACTGATCCTTGCGGCACCCTACTAGTTACTGATTGCCAACCCGAGAATGTACCATTTATCCCGACTCTCTGTTTTCTGTTTGTTAGCCAATCCTCTATCTATGCTAATATATTACTCCCAATCCAGTGAACTTTTATTTTGTGTAGAACCTTTTATGTGGCACTTTGTCAAATGCCTCTGGAAGTCCAAATATACCACATCCACTGGTTCCCCTTTATCCTCTCTGTTCGTCACATCCTCAAAGAATTCCAGCAAATTTGTCAAACATGACTGCCCCTTCATAAATCCATGCTGACTCTGCCTGACCAAATTTTGCTTTTCCAAATGTCCTGCTACTACTTCTTTAATAATGGACTCCAACATCTTCCCAACCACAGATGTTAGGCTATAGTTTACTGCTTTTTGTTATACCTCTCCTCCTTGATGAGTACCTCTCCGTTCTTGGCCAGCAGTGGGGTAGGGCCTTGGGTGCTTGGGCCGTAGGTGGTCTTGGCTGCGCTGAAGAATCAACTCATGTCGTTGTTGTCGGCTAGTTGCTGGATCTCCTGCGCTTTCTCCACCCACCATCTGTTCTTTAGGTTGCAAGGTTTTTGTTGGAACTCGGCTTTCAGACATCTGTAGAGCTGCTTTCTTGCTCTCGAGTTGTATTGCTATGTCCAATTCAAGAATGCCTTGCGCTTGCGCCTTATTAGCTCCTGGATTTCCTGGTTGTTGAACCAGTCTTGTGTTTCCTGCTTGAGTGACTGAGCGTCTCTTCACAGGTGCTAATTATGGAGGCCTTGAGGGCAGACCACGCGTTGTGGACACTCTGCATCTCTGGATCACTGGGAATCGTCAGGTTGGCAGTGAGGCGCTGGCTGAATAGGGCTTTCTTAGCAGCGTCTTGGAGTGCTCAAGTATTGATATTCCTGCGGCAGTGTTTCTGTTTCCGCCGCTGTTTTGGGGCTACTTTGATGGTGATGACAGAGCAGATTCAAAATGGAGTTAGATGTGGCCCTTACAGCTAAAGGGATCAAGGGGTATGGAGAGAAAGCAGGAATGGGGTACTGAAGTTGCATGATCAGCCATGATCATATTGAATGGTGGTGCAGGCTCAAAGAGCCGAATGACCTATTCCTGCAACTAATTTCTATGTTTTTATGTTTCTATGATTAGGCAGTGGTCCGTCCAGCAGTCATCAGCTCCTGTCATGATGCGGGTGATGTGCACGTCTTTGCGGTCCCTCGCTTGGACGATGATGTAGTCTAACAGATGCCAGTGCTTGGAGCGAAGGTGCTGCCATGAAGCCTTATACTTGTCTTTCTGATGGAACAAGGTGTTGGTTATGACAAGGCCATGTTCGAATCATTGTGTCAGGAGGAGGGTACCGTTGGAGTTGGATTTCCCTACCCCCTCTCTGCCGATCCCACCTCCCTCGTGGTCTGTGTCCTTTCCAACTCTGGTGTTAAAGTCGCACAGGAGGATTAGTTTGTCGCCCCATTGGTACTCGGGACAGGGATTGTTCGAGGCTGGAGTAGAATTCCTCTTTGGTCTCATCTGTAGCTTCCAGTGTTGGGGCATACGCACTGATGACCGTTGTGCACTGGTTCCAGGCTAGGGTGAGCAAAAGAGTCATGAGGCGTATGTTTATCCCGCAAGGGGAGTCTCTGAGACGGCCAATTAGTTCATTTTTTATGGTGAAGCCTACCCCATGGAGGCGGCATTCTTCTTCAGGTTTACCTTTCCAGAAGAAGGTGTAACCACCACCTTGTTCCTTGAGCTGGCCTTCCCCTGCCCGCCGGGTCTCGCTTAGGGCAACAATGTCAACATCGAAACGTCTGAGCTCCCGAATGTAAGCTTGTGAACTGTGACGTTTGGCTGGGGAAAGAGTACTGTTTGGGCTCTTTGATGTGAACCTTTGAACTGTGACCTTTGATTGTGGAAGGCGTTCGTGCTGGAGACAGCATGGGTTCAAACAAAGGAGGCGAGCTTGCCTTTGAAATTTCCCTGGAAGGACGCCATTGGACGAGGCCGGTGCCAGAGCAAGGAGAACCAATCAGAGGGTGATCATGCAGCTGGAGCCTATGTGGAGGAGGGACCACTAGAGGACAAATAAATGAGTGGTAGTTCTTGTGTATGGAGAAAGAGTCAGACTGAATACTGTGAGCTCAAAGTAACGTGTGACCTTATTTTTTTATTACAGGTCTCCAGAGTGCCTCTCCAATCTGTGAAGCTTTCTGGGATTATGGGATTCCTTGGGACTATGGGGAATGAGCTCTCTGGTGGCTGTACAGAGTAAATACAAGTCCAGATATATAACAACATTCTCCCCCAAAGTCAATAGTGTAACTATTTACAATGTGAGTCGATCTGCGGCCCTTCTTGCCCTGGTTGATCGTCTCGGTGTGAAAGCTGGTGTTGTTGAATCATTTGTTGGGCCCTCATTGGGCTGCTGTGCAGTTGGCCTTGCTGGGCTGCCTGGTGTGTTGGGCCCTGCAGGGCTGCTGTAGATGATGGGTTCTGCTTCGTGGTCAACCGTGCTGTCGGTTGCCACTGGTGTGTGTGGTGGGGGATCAAAAAAGGTAGGATCCAAGGTGGGTTGCTCAGGATAGTCCGTGAATCTGAATTTGATTTGGTCCAACTGTTTCCGGTGAATGAGTCCATTTGAAAGTTTGACCCGAAACACCCTGCTCCCCTCTTTGGCCACGACAGTGCCGGGAAGCCACTTGGGACTTTGTCCATAATTTAAAACAAATACAGGATCATTGATTTCAATCTCGCGTGACACATTTGCGCTATCATGGTATGCACTTTGTTGAAGCCGCCTGCTCTCTACCTGTTCATGTAGATCAGGGTGAACTAACAAGAGACTTGTCTTGAGTGCTCTTTTCATGAACAGTTCAGCGGGTGGGATCCCAGTGAGCGAGTGGGGACTCGTGCAGTAACTAAGCAGGACTCGGGATAGGCGAGTCTGCAGTGAGCCTTCAGTTACCCTCTTCAAGCCTTGCTTGATGGTTTGCACTGCTCTCTCTGCCTGACCATTGGACGCTGGTTTAAACAGGGCAGATGTGACATGTTTGATCCCGTTACGGGTCATGAATTCTTTGAACTCAGCACTAGTAAAACATTGCCCGTTGTCGCTCACCAGGACATTGGGTAAGCCGTGTGTGGCAAACATGGCCCGCAGGCTTTCAGTAGTGGCAGCGAATGTGCTAGCCAACATTATCTCACATTCAATCCACTTGGGGTACACGTCGACAACCACAAGGAACATTTTACCCGAGAACGGGCCTGCATAGTCGACATGTTCCCCAGACCACGGTTTGAGGGCCAAGACCATAAACTTAGTGGCGCCTCCCTGGGTACATTGCTTAACTGCGAGCATGTATTACATTGTGAACGCAGGACTCTAAGTCCGCATCGATACCGGGCCACCACACGTGGGATCTGGCTATCGCTTTCATCATTACGATGCCTGGGTGGGCAGTGTGGAGGTCATTGATGAAGGTGTCTCTGTCCTGCTTGGGGACCACTATTCGATTTCCCCACAGAAGGCAGTCTGCCTGTATAGACATTTCATCTTTGCGCCGCTGGAATGGCTTTATCTCTTCCTGCATTTCCACTGGGACACTAAACCAGCTCCCGTGAAGCACTCACCTTTTGACTAGAGGTGATAAGGGGTCCTGGCTTATCCAGGTTTTGACGGGTGATTGCTCACTATCAAATGTTTCCATAACCATGGCTAGATCTGCGGGCTGCGCCATTTCCACCCCCATGGTGGGCAATGGCAGCCTACTGAGAGCATCGGCGCAGTTTTCTGTGCCTGGCCTGTGGCGGATGGCATAGTTGTATGCGGACAACATGAGCGCCCATCTCTGGATGCGGGCTGATGCGTTGGTATTTACCCCTTTACTCTCAGAAAACAGTGATATAAGTGGCTTATGGTCAGTTTCCAATTCGAATTTTAGCCCAAACAGGTATTGATGCATTTTCTTTACCCAACAGACACACGCTAACGCTTCTTTTTCAATCATGCTGTAGGCTTTCTCAGCCTTAGACAGACTCCTGGATGCATAAGCAACCGGTTGCAGTTTCCTGAAATCATTAGCTTGTTGCAATACACACCCGACGCCATATGGTGACGCATCACATGCTAGTATCAAACGCTTACATGGATCACACAACACAAGCAATTTGTTTGGGCATAACAATTTTCTTGCTTTTACAAAGGCATTTTCTTGGCTTTTGCCCCAAACCCATTCGCCCCCTTTTCGTAGTAAGACATGTAGTGGTTCTAGCAGGGTGCTGAGACCTGGTAAGAAGTTACCAAAGTAATTCAATAGTCCCAGAAACGACCGCAGCTCCGTCATGTTCTGTGGCCTTGGTGCGTTCTTGATTGCCTCCGTCTTCGCGTTGGTGGGCCTGATGCCGTCCGCCGCAATCCTCCTTCCCAGGACCTCCACTTCAGGTGCCTGGAAAACGCACTTTGAACATTTTAACCTGAGCCCCAAGCGGTTGAGTCGACTAAGAACCTCCTCCAGGTTCTGCAGATGCTCAACTGTGTTCCGACCTGTGACCCAAGATGTGGAAGGCCACGGTGTGTGGGACCGATGTCAGTAAACTTTCCAAGTTTGTCTGGAATATCGCCGCACTGATCGGATTCCACACAGGCATCTGTTATAAACAAAAAGACCTTTGTGCGTGTTGATGCAGGTGAGGGCCTTCGATGATTCCTCCAGTTCCTGCGTCATGTAGGCTGAAGTCAAACCCAGCTTCGTGAACGTCTTTCCTCCCGCCAGCGTTGCAAAAAGGTCGTCGGCTTTTGGTAATGGGTATTGGTCCTGCAGGGAGAACCAATTGATAGTTACTTTGTAATCGCCACAGATTCTGACGCTGCCGTCTCCCTTGAGGACTGAGACAATAGAACTGGCCCACTCGCTGAACTCGATTGGTGAAATGATGTCCTCTCATTGCAGCCAGTCTAGCTCAATCTCTACCCTTTCTCTCATCATGTACAGTACTGCTCTCGCTTTGTGATGGATGGGTCGCGCCCCGGAATTAGGTGGATCTGCACTTTTGCTCTTTGGAATTTCCTGATGCCTGGTTCGAACAGCAAAGGAAATTTGTTTAAGACCTGGGCACACGAAATGTCATCAGCGGGCGATAGCGCTCAAACGTTGTCCCAGTTCCAGCGTATTTATCCCAGCCAGCTCCTGCCAAGCAGTGTGGGACCATTGCCTGGTACCACCCCAGAGTTGTAGCTTGTGCACCGCTCCATCGTAGGGGACACTTACGGTAGCACTGCCGATTACAGGAATCAGTTCTTTTGTGTAAGTTCTTAGTTTCGTGCGAACTGGAGTTAAGACTGGCCTTGAGGCCTTGTTGCACCACAACCTTTTCAAAGTCTTTTTGCCCATGATGGATTGGCTTGCGCCCATGTCCAGCTCCATTGACACCGGGAGTCCATTTAGTTCAACATTCAACATTATCGGGGGACAATTCGTGGTGAATGTGTGTACCCCATGTACCTCTGCCTCTTCTATTTGAGGCTCTGTTTTGTCGTGATCCTCCTCTGCAACATGGTGGTTTGCAGTTTTAACAGGCTTAGTAGCTCGCCTGCACACTCATTGGAGGTGCCCCATTGTTCCACAGCCCTTGCAAACGTATCCTTTGAATCGGCATGAATGAAAATGATGATCATCCCCACAGCGCCAACATGGTGTTAATGGCCTTCCATTCATCACCCTTGATGGTGGACTCAGACATCTGCGGACATGCAGCTGCAGGTATGTGTGACCTGTCCTGTACGTTATGATTCGAAAACAACATCACTTTGTTCACAGTACTTGTAGCAGCACTTATGCGCTGAGATTTGCTTAATATTGTCACTGATGGCAATGAACGCCTGGGCTATCGCTATGGCCTTATTCAAGGTTGGGGTCTCTACCGTCAAAAGTTTACGAAGTATGATTTCGTGGCCAGTGCCAAGTATGAAAAAATCTCTGAGCATGTGCTCCAAATGTCCTTCAAATTCGCAATGTCCTGCAAGGCGTCTTAGTTCTACGACATAACTCGCCACTTCCTGGCCTTCAGATCGTTTGTAGGTATAGAACCGGTACCTCGCCATCAGAATACCTTCCTTCGGGTTCAAATGCTCTTGGACCAGTGTGCACAAATCATCGCATGATTTCTCCATGGGTTTCGCTGGAGAGAGCAGATTCTTCATGAGGCCATACGTTGGTGCCCCACAGACAGTGAGGAGGATCGCCCTTCGTTTGGCAGTGCTCTCGTCCCCATCTAGTTCGTTGGTCACGAAGTATTGGTCGAGCCGCTTCACAAAAATTTCCCAATCATCTCCCTCCGAAAATTTCTCCAGGATGCCCACTGTTCTCTGCATCTTTGGGTTCGCTATCTGTATCTCGCCGCCAGTTGTTGTGTATAGAGAAAGAATCAGATTGAATACTGTGAGCTCAAAGTAACGTGTGACCTTATTCTTTTATTGCAGGTCTCCAGAGTGCCTCTCCAACCTGTGAAGCCTTCTTAAATACCTGTGCTCCCAAGAGATTATGGGATCCCTTGGGACTCTGTGGAATGTGCCCTCTGGTGGCTGTAAAGAGTAAATACAAGTCCACATATATAACAGTAGTAGTGGCAGATTCTATGATCAGGGGTATAGATAGTGTTTTTGCAGAAGTAACGAGGAGTCCTGAATGGTATTACTTAAAAGTACTGTACACAGTTCTGGTCTCCATATTACTAAAAAGGATATAGAGGCACTGGAAAGGTGCAAAAAAGATTTACATGGATGATCTTAGAACAAGGTGGTTCTAACCATCATGAAAGACTGAACAGGCTGAGGCTCTTTTCTCTAGAAAAGAGAACGCTGAGGGGTGACCCAATAGCGGTCTTTAAAATTGTGAAGGGCTTTGATCAAATAGCCGTAGAAAAGATGTTTCACTTTGGTTGTGGGGGGTGGGGAGTCCAAATCTACGGGTCATGAATATAAGATAGTCACTAATAATCCAAAAAGGAATTCAGGAGAAATCTTCTTTATCCCAAAGAGAGTGATTAGAATGTGGAATTTGCCATCACATCAAGTAGTTGAGGTGAAATGCATTGATGCATTTAAGGGAAAGCTAGATATGTGCACAAGGGAGAAAGGAATGGAAGGATATGTTGATAGGGTGAGATGAAGTAGAGTGGGTGCAGGCTCATGTGCAGCATGAACACCGGCATAGATTAGTTGGGGTGAATGGCTCGTTTCTCTCATTTAAATTCTATGTAATTCTATGTATGTTGCTTCCATGATGCCAGAGGTGAAGGACATCACTGAGCAGCTGGGGAAAAAACTTCTGGAAAAGGAGGGAAAAGGGAAAAATCATGGTCCATGTTGGAACCAATGACATACATAAATTATTTTTTCAAGTAAAGAATGGGAAAAAGGGGGGTTTGAGTGACAATAATTGTAAAGGATTCTATCACTGCACTAAGATGGAAGACAGAATCCATATGGATAGAGTTAAGCATTAGGAATTACAGTCCACCCAGCAGTGAAGCTCTGCACACAGTTCCAATAAATATGCAAGAACAAGATGGCAATAATAGTGAGTGATTTTAACTATCCCAAGATAAATCGGAATAAAGGTTATGCAGATGAAATAAATATTAAAATGACGAGTCAAAGATAAAGATGTTGGTAAAGATAAAGATAATGATAAAGGATTTAGCCCAAACTAACTGAGTTGGAAAGTTAGCAAAGAGGTCAAAAGATCAGCAGTAGAAAATCTTTAAAAAAGAGCTTCATGGAGCACAAAATAAATATACTCCTAAAAGACAAAAGAGGGGTGCAAACGATTAACTTCTGTGGATAAAAAAAGATTAAAATGAAACAAATTTAAAAGGGAGCTACATGATAAAATTAAGGCTAACAATACTAAAAGATAATTGAGGCATATAGAAAGTTGGTTATAACAGGAAAGAAAATGAGGGTAAAAGGGTGTTTCTCAGACTGGAGAAGAGCTTATAGTGGTGTACACCAAAGATAGTGCTGGGTCAATTCTTGTGGCCTGAATTTGATCACCCTACCGCCAGCTGCCGCCGAATTTTCTCAGCGGTTTCCCCTTTTTTTCGGCACTCTCCTCGCCATGCGAGTTTGGTGAGGCCCTCATGCCGGCGGTTCGAAAGAACTGCTAGGGAGCGTCCATTGGCAACACTGAAAAAAGTCCTCCTGCCTACTCCCGCCCGAGATTCATCCGAGCGGTCCTCCGCTCCAGCAGGAGAAAAGACCGCTGCGTGGAAGCAGGTCTTACCTGGACAGTAGGTATGAAGACCTGCAAGAAAAGGTTAGTGAGATGTTTTGCTTTAATTATTTTGCAGCGATTTTGTTTGAAAGGGTCATTTGAAGGTTTTGTCATGTTTTGTTTTTTATTTGTTGAACATTCTTTTTTTTGCGTTCCTCTCCTCCCTGGACTCTAGCCTCGGCGTTACTTTGTTGAGGATTGCATTTGCCGCCCAGAATCTGACCTACTGCCTGCTGCCATCCAGAATCACAGTGTAACGCTCACTTTTTCCGTCAGGCGTTTTTTTCCCCATTTTTTCACCAAACTTCCGCCCAAAATTCCATCAGGATCTTAGCGGTCTTTTCGACGGTAAATGGGTGGAACTTAGTTTTGACCAAATTTGGGCCCTTGCTCTGTGTAAGTGTGTATAGGTACAATACAATACATTTTGTAAAGGAGGAAAAAACCAAGGAATGAGAATATATTCTCAATGGAAAAATGCTGAAGGATGTAGATGAACAGAGAAGCCCAAGGGCTCAAATACTAAGGTAAAATTGGATAAGTGTTTTCCTGAAGGAGCAAGTAGATAAAGCCATAAAAAAAGCCAATAGTATTTTGCATTTTATAAATAAGGACAGAGAAGTAATGATAAATTTGTTTAAAATGTTGGTTTGGCCAAAGTTAGAATACTGTGCCCAATTTTGGGAGCCCATATAATAGGACATTAAAGCCATAGATAACATACAGTGTAAATGCATCAGGATGATGCTAGAGATAGGAAACTACAGTTATGAGGAGAGACGAGATACTACATCCATTTCCAGCGGAGCAGTGAAGACCGAGAAATAGATTCAAGGTTTTTAAACCTCTAAGATTTTGATAGAGAGAATAGAGAAAGGCTATTTCCTCCGATTGACAAGTCAGGGAGGTCTCTAAAAATTATCACTTAAAAGTAAGGAGAGTGGTTAGAAGACAACAGAGAGCAGTTGAGGCAGAAACAATTGCATCTTTTATGGGTAAATTGGATAAGTATTTGAAGCAGTGACAGATACAGAGCTATCGAGACATCAAAGGGCAGTAGGATTATTTTTAGATTGCTCTAGCAAAGAGCCAGCACTGATGTGATGGGCCAAATGGCCCCCTTCTGTGCTGCAAACTTCTTTGGTTCTAACCTGCAAATCCTGTCACGAAAATTATTCCCTACTGCAACCAGCTTTCAATTGTATTGGCAAGAAGGTGCAAAGTGTTATCATGCTGCATTACACCAAATATGTTGGACAAAGCAACTGTATGACATCTGATGCCTGAACATGTGAGCTATAGGAACAGTGAAAAACTGTGGGCCCCCTTTCTACAGCCCCACCCAACTCTAGAGTCCAGAACCAACCACTAGTTGACTAAGAAGACTTCAGCTTCCCATTAACACTCCCAAGAGGTAGCACACGATCCAAGCCACACCCTCACCCACTGCTCAGCCATCTTCCTGACCCACCTTCCTCATTCATCCCAAGATACTGACAACCCAATACAAAGTGCTAATAAAAATATACTAAACGCCAAGACCTCACTAACTGTATGGACTATAAAGATGTAACTAACAATGTGACAAACCAAGAAAGCATGCAAAAAAGTTTTTATATTCAAAAATATATTTTTGACAGATGCTTTTTCACCTTCTATTTGCAGCATTCAAAATATTGCTTTGATCTCCAGCCTGTTAAATACATTTGGACTAGCCATTTCTGGTTGCTTGTCGTTTAAATTCTCCACCTCACTCCCACTCTGACCTCGGCCTCCTACACTGTTCCAATGAAGCTCAACGCAAGCTCGAGGGTCATCACCTCATCTTTCGATTAGGCACTTTACTGCCTTCCGCACTAAACATTGAGTTCAATAATTTCAGATCAGAACCATTGCCCCTATTTTATCGGACAACAGCTGTTAGTAATGATTCTACTATTCCCATTTACACCTCCTCACCCCCTCTAGTCCCATCTTTACTTGTCCCATTACCATTTCATTTTGCCTTGCACCATCATACCTTTTGTCATTTAATCTTTCCTGCTTTATCACAGACCTTTCCTTGTGTTCTTTCCCCCACCCTCTCCCACCCATTTGCCCTGCCTCTGTACTTGCATAAAACCTGTTACATCTCTAACTTTTTCCAGTTCTGATGATAGGTCATCGACCTGAAATGTTAACTCGATTTCTTCCTCCACAGATGCTGCCTGACCTGCTGAGTATTTCCAACATTTTCTGTTTTTATTTCAGATTTCCAGCATCCACAGTATTTTGCTTTTATATGGGATTTTTTAATGTCAACCTAAACAGAAAGGTAACAGCAACAATGTAGCACTAAAATGTCAGCCTAGATTATGTCCCCCAGAGTTGGACCTGAATCCACAACCTTCTGATTTAGAGGCAAGAGTACTACCATTGAGCTAAACAGACCCAGGGCAACAGATTATAAGAACTTAAGAACATAAGAAATAGGAGCAGGAGTAGACCATAGGACCCCTTGAGCCATTCAATAAGATCATGGCTGATCATCGACCTCAACACCACTTTCCCGCCAGATCTCCATATCCCTTGATTCCCCTAGATTCTAAAAATCAATCTATCTCAGCTTTGAATATACTCAATGACTGAGCATCCACAGCCCTCTGGGGCAGAGAATTCCAAAGAGTCACAACCCTCTGAGTAAATAAATGTCTCTTTATCTCTGTCTTAAATGGCCTACCCCTTATCCTGAGACTATACCCCCTAGTTCTAGATACTCCAGTTGGGGAAACAACCTCTCAGCATCTATCCTGTCAATCCCCTTCAGAATCTTGTATGTCTCAATGAGATCACCTCTCATTCTTCTAAACTCCAGAGAGTATAGGCCCATTCTACACAAACGCTCATCATAATACAGCCCTCTCTTCCCAAGAATCAATCTAATAAACCTTCGTTGCACCCCCTCCAAGGCAAGTATATCCTTCCTTAGATAAGGAGACCAAAACTGTGCACCGTACTCCAGGTGTGGTCTTACCAAAGCCTTGTACAATTGTAGCAAGACTTCCTTATTCTTATACTCCAACCCCCTTGCAATAAAGGACAACATGCCATTTGCTTTCCTTATTGCTTGATGTACCGACATGCTGGCTTTCTGTGTTTCTTGCACAAGAACAGCCAAATCTCTCTGAACACCAACATTTAAAAGTCACCATTTTAAAAAATTCTGTTTTTCTATTCTTCCTACCAAAGTGAATAACCTCACATTTCCTTACATTATACTCCATCTGCCACCTCACTTAGTCTATCTATATCCCTTTGCAGTCATTTTGTGTTCTCCTCACAGCTTACTGTACCACCTAGCTTTGTATCATCAGCAAACTTGGGTACATTACACTCGGTCTCTTCATCTAGGTCATTAATATAGATTGTAAATAGCTTAGGCCCCAGCATTGATCCTTGCGGCATCCCACTAGTTACAGCCTGTCAACCTGAAAAAGACCCATTTATACCTACTTTCTGTTTTCTGTCCAGTAACAAATCCTCTATCCATGCTAGTACATTACCTTTAATCCCATGACCCCTTATCTTGTGTAATAACCTTTTATGTGGCACCTTATCGAATGCCTTTTTGGAATCCAAATATACTAGATCCACTGGTTTCCCTTTATCTACATTACGAAATTAAATGCACATTTGAAATCTTATGCAATGCTGATCTCAGCAATCATAGAAACATAGAAAATAGGTGCAGGAGTAGGCCATTCGGCCCTTCGAGCTTGCACAACCATTCAATAAGATCATGGCTGATCATTCACCTCAGTACCCCTTTCCTGCTTTCTCTCCATATCCCTTGATCCCTTTAGCTGTAAGGGCCAAATCTAACTCCCTCTTGAATATATCCAACAAACTGGCATCAACAACTCTCTGTGGTAGGGAATTCCACAGGTTAACAACTCTCTGAGTGAAGAAGTTTCTCCTCATCTCAGTCCTAAATGGCTTACCCCTTATCCTTAGACTGTGTCCCCTGGTTCTGGACTTCCCCAACATCGGGAACATTCTTCCTGCATCTAACCTGTCCAGTCCAGTCAAAATGTTATATGTTTCTATGAGATCCCCTCTCATCCTTCTAAACTCCAGTGAAAAAGGCCCAGTCGATCCAGTCTCTCCTCACATGTCAGTCCAGCCATCCCGGGACTCAGTCGGGTGAAACTTCGCTGCACTCCCTCAATAGCAAGAATGTCCTTCCTCAGATTAGGAGACCAAAACTGAACATAATATTCCAGGTGAGGCCTCACCAAGGCCCTGTACAACTGCAGTAAGACCTCCCTGTTCCTATACTCAAAACCCCTGGCTATGAAGACCAACATACATTTGCCTTCTTCACCACCTGCTGTATCTGCATGCCCATTTTCAATGATGGATGTACCATGACACCCAGGTCTCGTTGCACCTCCCCTTTTCCTAATCTGCCGCCATTCAGATAGTATTCTGCCTTCATGTTTTTGCCACCAAAATGAATATCCTCACATTTATCCACATTATATTGCATCTGCCATGCATTTGGCCATTCACCTAACCTGTCCAAGTCACCCTGCAGCCTCTTAGCGTCCTCCTCACAGCTCACACCGCCACCCAGTTTAGGGTCATCTGCAAACTTGGAGATATTACACTCAATTCCTTCATGTAAAACATTCATGTATATTGTAAACAGCTGGGGTCCCAGCACTGAGCCCTGCGGCACCCCACTAGTCACTGCCTGCCATTCTGAAAAGGACCCGTTTATCTTGAATCTCTGCTTCCTGTCTGCCAACCAATTCTCTATCCACGTCAGTACATTACCCCCATGTGCTTTAATTTTGCACACCAATCTCTTGTGTGGGACCTTGTCAAAAGCCTTTTAAAGTCCAAATACACCACATCCACTGGTTCTCCCCTGTCCACTCTACTAGTTACATCCTCAAAAAATTCCAGAAGATTTGTCAAGCTTGATTTCCCTTTCATAAATCCATGTTGACTTGGACCGATCCTGTCACTGCTTTCTAAATGCGCTGTTATTTCATCTTTAATAACTGATTCCAACATATTCCCCACTACTGATGTCAGGCTAACCGGTATATAATTACCCGCTTTCTCTCTCCCTCCCCTTTTTAAAAAGTGGTGTTACATTAGCTACCCTCCAGTCCATAGGAACTGATCCAGAGTGGATAGACTGTTGGAAATGATCACCAATGCATCCACTATTTCTAGGGCCACTTCCTTAAGTATTCAGGAATGCAGACTATCAGGCCCCGGGGATTTATCGGCCTTCAATCCCATCAATTTCCCTAACACAATTTCCCGCCTTATAAGGATTGCCTTCAGTTCCTCCTTCTCATTAGACCCTCAGTCCCCTAGTATTTCTGGAAGGTTATTTGTGTCTTCCTTCGTGAAGACAGAAGCAAAGTATTTGTTCAACTAGTCTGCCATTTCTTTGTTCCCCATTTTAAATTCACCTGAATCTGACTGCAAGGGACCTACATTTGTCTTCACTAATCCTTTTCTCTTCACATATCTATAGAAGCTTTTGCAGTCAGTTTTTATGTTCCCGGCAAGCTTCCTCTCATACTCTATTTTCCCGCTCCTAATTAAACCCTTTGTCCTCCTCTGCTGAATTCTAAATTTCTCCCAGTCCTCAGGTTTGCTGCTTTTTCTGCCCAATGTATATGCCTCTTCCTTGGATTTAACACTATCCTTAATGTCCCTTGTTAGCCACGGTTGAGCCACCTTCCCCGTTTAATTTTTATTCCAGACAGGGTTGTACAATTGTTGAAGTTCATCCATGTGATCTTTAAATGTTTGCCATTGCCTATCCACCGTGAACCCTTTAAGTATCATTTGCCAGTCTATTCTAGCCAATTCACGTCTCATACCATCGAAGTTACCTTTCCTTAAATTCTTGACCCTAGTCTCTGAATTAACTGTGTCACTCTCCATGTTAATATGGAATTCTACCATATTATGGCCACTCTTCCCCAAGGGGCCTCGCACAATAAGATTGCTAATTAGTCCTTTCTCGTTACACATCACCCAGTCTAGGATGGCCAGCTCTCTAGTTGGTTCCTCGATATATTGGTCTAGAAAACCATCCCTAATACACTTCAGGAAATCCTCCTGCACCGCATTGCTACCAGTTTGGTTAGCCCAATCAATATGTAGATTAAAGTCATCCATGATAACTGCTGTACCTTTATTGCATGCATCCCTAATTTCTTGTTTGATGCTGTCCCCAACCTCACTACTACTGAGTGGTGGTCTGTACACAACTCCCACTAGCGTTTTCTGCCTTTTGGTATTCCACAGCTCCACCCATACAGATTCCACATCATCCAAGCTAATGTCCTTCCTTAGTATTGCGTTAATTTCCTCTTTAACCAGCAACGCTACCCCACCTCCTTTTCCTTTCTGTCTATCCTTCCTGAATTTTGAATACCCTCTGGATGTTGAGTTCCCAGCCTTGGTCACCCTGGAGCCATGTCTCCGTGATGCCAATTATATCATATTAATTAATTGCTGCCTGTGCAGTTAATTCCTTCACCTTATTATGAATATTCCTCGCGTTGAGGCACAGAGCCTTCAGGCTTGTCTTTTTAACACACTTTGCCATTTTAGAATTTTGCTGAAATGTGGCCCTTTTTGATTTTTGCCTTGGGTTTCTCTGCCCTCCACTTTTACTTTTCTATCTTTTGCTTCTGCCCCTATTTTGCTTCCCTCTGTCTCCCTGCATAGGTTCTATCCCTCTGCCATATTATTTTCTCCAACAGCACTAACAAACACTCCCCATAGGACATTGGTTCCGGTCCTGCCCAGGTGCAGACCGTCTGGCTTGTTTTGGTCCCACCTCCCCCAGAACCGGTTCCAATGTCCCAGGAATTTGAATCCCTCCCTTCTGCACCACTCAAGCCACGTATTCATCTGAGCTATCCTGCAATTCCTACTCTGACTAGCACATGGCACTGGTAGCAATCCTGAGATTACTACTTTTGAGGTCCTACTTTTTAATTTAACTCCTAGCTCCCTAAATTCAGGTTGTAGGACCTCATCCCATTTTTTACCTATATCGTTGGTACCTATATGCACCACGACAGCTGGCTGTTCACCCTCCCCCTCCAGAATGTGCTGCAGTCGCTCCAAGATATCCTTGACCCTTGCACCAGGGAGGCAACATACCATCCTGGAGTCTCGATTGCGGCCGCAGAAACATCTATCTATTCCCCTTACAATATAATCCCCTATCACTATAGCTCTCCCACTCTTTTTCCTGCCCTCCTGTGCAGCAGAACCACCCACGGTGCCATGAACTTGGCTGCTGCTGCTCTCCCCTGATGAGTCATCCCCCTCAACAGTACCCAAAATGGTGTATCTGTTTTGCAGGGGGATGACCGCAGGGGACCCCTGCACTACCTTCCTTCCACTGCTCTTGTTGTTGGCCACCCATCCACTATCTGGCTGTGTACCCTTTACCTGCAATGTGGCCAACTCACTAAACATGCTATTCACGACATCCTCAGCATCGCGAATGCTCCAGAGTAAATCTACCTGTAGCTCCACTGCCACAATGCAGTCTGTCAGGTGCTGCAGGTGGATACACTTCCCGCACTTATAGTCCATCAGGGATGCTTGAAGCGTCCCTGAGTTCCTACATAGCACAGGAGGATCATAACACATGTCCGAGTTCTCCTGCCATGACTTAACCCCTAGATTAACTTAATTTGGCAACAATAATGCTAAAGGTTACCTACTGATAGGGAAAAGAAAAAGAAAAAATACTTACCAATCACCAGTCAATCACTTACTCCCTTGGCTATGATGTCACCTTTCGATTTCTTTCTACTTCTTTGTTTTTCTTCTGCCCCTGCACCAGCTGGCCTTTATAGGCCTCACGAACTCCCACTCCACCTCCTCGACGCTGCCGCCGATCCCCAGACTCCCGCTGAGCCTTTATAGGCCTCACGAACTCCCGCTCTGCCTCCTCGACGCTGCCGCTGATCCCCAGACTCCCGCTGGGCCTTTATAGGCCTCACAAACTCCCGCTCCACCGCCTCGACGCTGCCGCCAATCCCCAGACTCCTGCTGGGCCTTTATAGGCCTCACAATCTCCCATTCCGCCTCCTCGATGCTGCCGCCGATCCCCGGACTCCTGCTGGGCCTTTATAGGCCTCACAAACTCCCGCTCCACCTCCTCGAAGCTGCCACCGATCTACGGACTCCTGCTGGGCCTTTATAGGCCTCACGCAGTACTGGGGTCAAATTTGTAATCAAGCCCCGATCGCACCATGGGAGCCTAGTCTGTGTATTTAAAGCAGAACCTGGCTGCCTTTTAGCGGACCACCCATTCTCCTGCTCAGCACAATAGGTTAAAATTCCAACCCGGAATTAGTAGCTTTTAATATTAGCAGAGATGGAGCAGCGTGTCTGAATCAACTCAATCTTTGGCTTATCCTTCATGCATGCAAACAACTTAAAGTTTTGAAGAAGACAGTTGAGTTACTCTGAACAGACTACCAACTAGTGTAGCTGCTGACCCGTAGGAACAATGTACAAATTGAAGAGATTAAGTCAGAAGGGAATAAAGCAAAATTGTATTCGGTGGAAAAGATAGAACTAGTGCAAATCCTGAAAAGGGTCCTCAGTGATAGGATGAGCAATTCTTTAATATATACAAGTTCTGCAAGTTTATGTTGCAAGTTAAACAACGAGAATGTAAATGTGATAAGTTTGACTACACTAGTATTACTATATACAGACCTTGTTATTCGAAACATTCCTGGATAAGAGATTGTGTGTGGACCACTACTCTCACTCATTCCATAAAGTTCATAAAGTGGGATACGGAGACTTAGGAAAAACTCCAATGTTTCTTTGCTAATGGGTGCTGCTCCCGTCAAGCACTTCGTACATCGGTCCAGGCCCAGTGCGCCGCGAACTTTCTTGTACACCAGTTTGTTTGCCAAGGAGTATCCCCAGGGCACAGTTGTGTCTCTGTAACACAAAAGGAGATGTAAATAACCAATTTGACCTCACCACACGACACTAAAAAAACAAGAAAAGCAAGAAATAGTGGTTAACCAATAAGAAGTTTTTTGACTTCGTTCATAATTTTTGAGGGAGGAGGGAGGGAAACTGTATAGGACAGGATGGGGTCAGAGCCACAAAGTACGAGGCTTGGTCATTCCAAATCAGAAGGAGTAAAAACTGGGGAGGAGGAGATACCAAAAAAAACATTTTCTATTACAAATGTAAACCTGATGTTCAGTTCAGATAATCAAAAGTGCACCTCCGCCATTCACATTTATTTGGGGAAGAAAACGTTCGGTTGGTCTGATAGAAACCCTTTCAAATGGCCCCAACTAAACATAACATCTATGCTTTGGCATCCAAAAGGACACATGCATACAATTCATCAGCTGGTCCAAGGAAACCACGCCACAGCCATTCTAGACATTGTCTCCCCCTCTCACACATTCAAATGAGGATGTAGGTCATTTGTTTGAAAATAGCCATCATTGCCACTGGGAAAATCGCCAGTGAGGGGTTGTATTTGACTGTGAAGGGATTAATACTGAGTGGTAAAAAAGTGGCAAAACCTTTCCCTTGACAAGATGGAAGTCCAATTTATCAAGGGAACAGCTTCAAATAATCCAGAGCCAAGAGCATAAAACCATCAGATGATGCTGTAACCGTTTTGTCAGTCTGAAGATAATTATAGATTAGGAAGGCTTTTCTGCCAAACTTAATTCACCATCCAAAAAGGTTCTCCAGTCCCCCTCTGTTGCGTCCAAATGTTACTTATATTATTTCAGAGTTCTCACTTTCATTACTTTACCTAAAAGTCTATTTCATACATTAATCACATGTGAAGAATTTCTAAATTTATTCTTACTAGCTTGAACCTGCATTTTAGTCCCCTTGCCCTACTGACACAATTTATTCTGAAGTAATATTCCAGGTTCAGTTTTTCCATTCCTGAATTCTCTTATTATACCTCTATAATATCACCTCATGTACTTCCTTTCCAAGCTGAGAAAACCAGGTTTCTCTGGTCTTTCATCATAAAATGCGCTGGGAGTCCTCACCAAACTAGAACCACTTCCCCGACTTGCCTCCAATCCACATCGACAAAAATAGTTCAAGTATAATTAACACTTAAAGCTGCCAATAGGCCATATAAGGCCAAGAATGGGTTGGTGAAGCAAGAATACAGCAGAAACACATCAGAGTGAGCTAGGAATGGGATACAATAATTCAGTATGGACTGGGAATGGGAACTGTGAGTAGCAGTTCCGAATGGCTCCTGATAGAGTTTAGTTTCCTCTCCACGTTATTATCACAATAATTTATTCAAGTTATTTCTAGGATATAGCATTTGAAGATGCATTCACTGAGCTTGACCTTTCGTGTGAGGTCATTAAATTTCTTGGGGCGTCCTTCATGTTGCTGAATGCGTGTTCAGCTGTGTGAGCTTAAGAGAGGGCGTCAGCTAGAGTGTGGAGCTCTAAAATAGCAGTGATGCATCAAATCTGCCTGCTCTGCAAACTTCCGGCAAACGTTAACTGTACACGCACCAACGCCTTTGCCAAGATAGCATCCAACGGCTTCACGTCATGAATGTGCACACTTGCCGCGGGCGCCACTTTAGATCTCTCACAGCACTCGTACTGCCCAAAAACGGGTGCTACCAAGCCCAATTTCTCACCCACAGTCCCCACCGCTTATAGCAGGCACATTTGTGCAAATGCAATGTGCCCGCTATATGCGATGACCAGCATACTGTGGTGGTGTTACTTCAGTAATCAACAAAAATGTTCCTTCTGTGTCGCTCCATTCTGACCTGCAGCTTTATTTATCTTGCAGTACAAACTGTAACCCCACATCACTTAGAAGGACTTAAGGGGGAGAAATTGGCCTGATTTGTGCCTCCCGTTAGTACCTGCGGGGGCAGTAATGGGGCGCTAAGGGATTACCAACCGGACGCGGCAAAATCAACGACACCTGCAAACTTCTCTGGTGGTTTTGCACTGGCGCTAAGACGTACCACCTCGATCTCTTGCACCCCAGAGATCATGATGTCATCTAGTGCGCAGCGCCCTGTTACTGCCCGGATGTAATATTTGCTTCTGTTCCCTGCAGCATCGTCGGGCATCATTAACGGCAGCTACAGGAGGCATTATCACCTCAGCTGGCAGCTTGGGAATGCTAATTAAAGGCAGTGGTGGTCAGGTAGGGCAAAATGTATTACTCTCCCCATTCTGGGCCCTCCTGATTTCCTTAGCCCCTACGATTGCTCAACCTTGCACTCTTGAGTGGTTGGGGCTGCTATGCACATAGCGCAGGTGCTATGACCCAACACAGACAGCATGAGAACTCATTCACCCCAGCATTGGCCCTTCTCTTTAAGGGAGGGAAGGAGCCTGTACAGACGGCAATGCTGCAAATATCGCTCAGCGCTCTGCCGATACGACCCTCTCACTCCCTTTATCACTCTAAGGGAAGTCATAGCGCTTGATTTAACGCTGCACTTCCCTCTTGAAGCACTTCTTCTTTCATATGGTAGCAGCAAAGCAAATCAAATGTCAATATCTAAGTTGGATATCCAGGCCAAAACTTCCGGTGTAACAGCTGGATATCTTGCAGGCTGCCTGCAAATTTCCTCTGATGACAGTGTGATTAGGAGCTCCACAGTCATATGAATCAATGGAGAAGGTAGCAGTATCTACCATGACCAGTTCTGAGGCAGTTGATGGTTGTCCACTGTTTGTGAGGAAGGTTTGATTCTTTAGGTTGTACTGCACAGTCCTCTATAAGGAATCCATTCCGTATGTTCCAAGCATTTCGCCATCGGTCATCAAGGCTGAGGGGAAGTTGCTGAAGGGCTTTGGCGACGGTCCAAGATTACCTCCTAGATTTGAGACGGGTTGGTGGTAGGCTGTTCAAGTCAGCCTGGATCAGCATATCTTTGCTGGTGTAGCCATTGCATATTCACAGCATAGGTGTGGTGGTGTGAAGTTTGCAAGCACGGGCAGCAAAGGTGTTGGTGTCGATAAAAACGTACCAGTGATAATTTTCATAGTAGAATTCAACTGGACATCAACGGAATTGACATGCAGACTTGATAGCCATGCCAGAGAGCAGTACTCCGTTGTAGAGTACACCAGGGCGAGTGCTGCCATATGAAGGGTTTGAGCATCTGCTCCCCATGTGGATCTGGCGAGTTTCTGGACCAAGTTGATCTACTCTTTAGTTTCTTCCCAAGGTTCTGGAGATGTTGTCTATATGACAGGGTGCGATCATGCGCGATTCCTAAATAGAAGGGGTTTTGGGCACGGTTTTACCTCTGCACTGCAAAAGGAGCCTTTTAAAGCTTGGTTTGCTTAATGGTTGTTGAGGTGGAATATCAAGGTCTTTTGCAGGTTTGGTTGGAGTTGCCATCGGTAGAAGTAGGCCTCAATCCTCTGTAAATCACTGGTCAGGATCTCTTCGGTGATGGACAGATTCATGTTTTGCGTGGCCAAGAAAATGTCATTAGTGCATACAAACTTGCAGGACACTATTTCAGGCAGATCACTGGTGTAAACGTTGAACAACATGGGTACCAGGACAGAACCCTGTGGGAGTCCATTGTTCAATGTCCTATATCTGGTCTTCTGGGTGCCAGAGTGCACATGGAATGCTAAGCATGGAGTTGAGAAGATGAATTGTTGTTCTGCAGGGTAAAATGGTGGTGAGCTTGAAAAGAAGTCCACGCTTCCATAAAGTGTCATACGCCGCTGACAGGTCCACGACTGTTACGGCAATCTTGAGCTGGCGGTGGAAGCCTGCTTCGATGTGCATTGTTAAAGCTACCACTTGGTCGCAGCAGTTACGACCGCTCCAGAATCCCGCTTGCTCCTTAGGAATGGTTGGCTCAATAATGGGGGCTAGTCTGTGGAGTAGTAGCCTCTCCAGCACTTTATAACAAGTGCACAGTTAGGAGATCGGATGATAGCTGGAGGCTTCACAAGTATTACTCCCCTGCTTCAGGAGGGCAATTATTTTAGCCTCCTTCCAAATAGGTGGAATTTTTCCGCTTGCCAGTACCTCAGAGAAGGAGATCAACCATCTCTTCAATTTGGTTAGTCAGTGTACAACATATCAATCGGTAAGCAAGAAACCACAATGAGTACCATACAGCCATGGAAATGGCCTCCCAGGATGTGGCAAAGATTACATATAGATTTTGCTGAGCTAGCAGGACAGCAATTGTTCATTGTGACTGATAGCCATTCAAAGTGGGTAGAGGTGTTTCCGAAGCAGAAAATAACAAGTAAAACACGAGACAATTTGCGAAGATTATTTTCTTCCTATGGCCTCCCAGAAGAAATTGTATCTGAAATTGGACTACAATTTTGTTCGAAAGAATTTGCACAGTTCACGAGCAAAAATGGTGTGCAACATACCAAGGTTTCACCATAACACCCTGCTTCAAATGGTGCAGAAGAGCGCCCAGTACAAGTTGTAAAATGTGCTCTCATCAAGCAAACGTTGGATCCAAATCTAAAGAAACGGAAGTTGTCGTTGGACCACAAATTGGTAAATTTTCTAATCACTTTTTGTAATATTCCTCATACAACTACTGGTAGAAAATCAGCAGTTATTTCTTAAACGACAGCCATGAACCAGGTTCTCGTTGTTAAAGCCAAACCTGGCACGTCCGTAGAAGATAAACAGTTTAGACAGAAAGAGAATCATGATAGAGGTAGAGTAAGAGAGAGAAATGTGAAATTAAATTAGAAGATGAGAGTGAAGAACCATCACCATAAATGGTTAAAGTGGTTACAAGGAAAAATGGTGAAGATATGTGGTCCTTGCACATATTGGGTCAAGATGTTTGATCATGGACAGGTTAGGTTTGTTCACATTGATCATATTTTACCTACAGATGTGGAAGGAGTTGAAAGTTGGAATGATTCGATTATTTCTGACTCATCAGATAGCCTTGTTACAAGTACAATACCAGACGCATATCCTACATCAAATGTACTAGAAACAAGTCCAGGAGAAAGTCAGAATTTAAGTCTGAGCCCAGTGTGGCAGAGGCCCGGACTTCACTTGTGGGAAAAATATTTAGCAGAGACAGGGGTGCTGAAATTGCTCCTCTCCTTAAGGCCTGTTACCAACGCAAATCTGCGGTGATGCTGCGGAGTGGAGTGACCGCCGACTTTTCGTAGAATGGCCGCAGATAGGCCAATTGCCCTTCTGAGTTTTCCTGGCGGTGCTCCGATCAACCCCCACCTCCTCTCTCCCGCTCCACTGCTGCCGATCCATCTTAGATGTGTCATCACCATGTGCACCGCCGATCTCCCTCGACCCCCCCGCACCACCCCCCCCCACCCCGACGGCGATATTCCCCTCTGAAAATCTTCAGTTCACCCGGCGGTGCCAAAACCTGTTTTTTCCCAGTGGTCCAGTGAGGCTGACGACTTCTGCAAGGGCGGTGCAGCTCCCCTTAAAAGGGAGCTGTCAAGTTTTTTTTTGTCGGCTAACTGCCAGGTCGGCCCGACAATTACGCCCCCGAGTTCGACTGGGCTGCCAACTTGCAGCCTGGCACCCCCTCTTGGGTGCCAGGCTGCTGGCCCGGCTGAAACCCTCCCTAGTGGCCCAGTGGGCCGAAGTTTTAAAATCACGATGGCTCTCCCCGTTAAGTGAAGGGGAGAGCTGTGGTGATGCGGCACCACGATGACGCCATCACAGCGGTCACTCCGCACTCCCCACCCAACTTCGGCCCCTCAAGTGTACTCACCGCCCTAACTTCCGCCCCTCTCATGTAGTCATCGCCCCCATTAAGAGTGACTTCAGGATCCGAATAAAAAACAAAGAGCGGAATTTCACTCAAGAGGCGACCTCAACCACAGCTGCAGTAAAAACCATTGAAACGGGGTGTGTGCACCTCCCTTTGGGTGGGGGCAATTACGGTCATAGGGTTTGAAAGGTATACAATACTGAGAAGTTCTTATTATTTTATCGAACATTGGAACCAACCAGATGAACTGGAACAATCTCTTCAGTCTCGTACATTCTTATGTTCTCATGAATACTTATTTTACTGTTGTACAAACTGTATTATTAAAGCTCTTGATTTAACATACCCATTCATAATATTATAACTTGTTTGCAGGCCTTTAGCCTTTGCCCAGATAGTTATCTTTCTTTTCATAACTGATAAACTGGCGCCGGCCTCTTTCATTTTTTCCTCCATTTTTTCCCAAACACGAGGTACACCTAAAAAGGCAGTGGGATGTACTTCTCTCAAAGTGTCCACTAAGGAACCCTAAAAAGAAACAGAATGGCAATCTTTTAAAACTTACATTCAGAAGCAAGCTAGCATTCAATACTGTAGAAAAGCAAAATACTGTGTATGCTGGAAATCTGAAATAAAAACAAAAAATGCTGGAAATACTCAGCAGGTCAGGCAGCATTTGTGGAGAGAGAAACAGTTCATGTTTCAGATCGATGACCTTGCGTCAGAACTGGAAAAAGTTAGAGATGCAACAGATTTTTAAGCAAGTGTAGGGGCAGGGAAAGGGGGAGGGGAGGAAGGTCTGCGATAGGGTGGAAGGCAGGAGAGATTAAATGACAAAAGGGATGATGGTGCAAGACAAAAGGACAAGGTAATGGGACAAGTAAAGTAACAAAAGGTGGGTCTGGAGAAGGTGTAAATGGGAATATCCAAATCATCAGCAACAGCTGCCATCTGTAAAAATAAGGGCAGAGGTTATGGTCTGAAATTGTTGAACTCAAATGTGGAGTCCGGAAGGCTGTAAAGTGTCTAAACGAAAGATGAGATGCTGTTCCTCGAGCTTATGTTGATCTTCACTGGAACAGTGTAGGAGGCCGAGGACAGAGAGATTAGAGTGGATGGGGGCAGAGAATTAAAGTGACAGGCTACCGGATGCTCAGGGCCACGCGTGTGGACTGAATGGAGGCGTTTCCAAAATCGGTGCTTGGTCTCCCCAATGTAAAGGAAACCGCATTGTGAGCAGCGAATACAGTATACTAAATTGAAAGTACAACAAGTAAATTGCTGTTTCACCTGGAAGGAGTGCTTGGGGTCCTCGGTTGAGGAAAAAGGAAGACATAGGAAGCACTGGTATGGAAGGTAGCATCGTCAGAACAGATACGACAGAGACTGAGAAACTGGGAGAATGGAATAGGATCCTTACAGATAGCAGGGTGGGAGAAAATATAGTCAAAGTAGCTGTGGGAGTCAGTGGGCCTATAGTGGATATTGGGCGATAGCCTATCACCAGAAATAAAGACAGAGAAGCCAAAAAAAGGAAGAGTCGGAGTTGGACCATGTGAAGGCAAAGGAAGGGTGGCAATTGGAAGCAAAATTGATAAAAAATTTCCAGTTCAGGGTAAGAGCAGGAAACAGCACCAATACAAGAGAACTGATAACAATGCAAACTTCACCAATTTGTCAAAGCTTGTTCTGGTACCCATTTAAACGAAGCACCCCCATAGATATCTATCCAGACAACCTAATGAGGAAAGCCTTGCTTGGTACACCACCAAGAACCAGAAAGTTGCAGATGCAAATCGTCGTCTGTGCTGATTATCTCATCTCAGCCAGAGCAACTACAAATAACCTCAGTAACCTGGGGGGCAGCGGGGTGGAGAAAAGAGGGAGAAAAAGCCAGAATAGCCAGGGTTCCTGCTCTTGAAAGCCATCCAGTGACCCTTGCTGGATGTGGATGAGGACAGGATTGTGCTTGATGCAGGCCATATATGAATAGCCGGCCAACACTTTGGTTCCATTATTTACTGGATCGGGGAGTGATTGTGGCAGGTTGGAGAGAGATTGGAGGCAGAGATGAGGGGTCGGTGACACTGCGGAGGGAGGGGGTGAGTGATGGTGGGGAGCACTCCTGCTCCTCCCACCTACCAGCAGTGCTGGAAAGGCACTTAACTCTTCCACACAGCAGTACTCACCTCCCTTTAGCTGCCGGGTTTCCGGAGGCCCAGGAAACCTGGCCGACCAGCTTTAAAGTTGGAAGAGTGATATAACCTGAGGCAGCAGCCTCATTAAAATAGTTAAATGAGCCACCCACCTTCTGGAGCAGGTTGGTTGCCTGTCCCATGACATCCCGCCACCGTTAAAACCACGTGGACCTGTTCAAAAAGGGTTGGGTTTGGATTTGAGATTTTAAAAATTAACTCGCACCTGTTTTGGAGGGTTAAAATCACCCCTTTTATGTCTAGGCTCACACTCAACTGTGGAATGACCATAGAGGGCGATTATAACCAGTAAAAGTAGGCACATTCTAGAGAGAGGGGAAGATTTATATATTTTTTATATAAAATATCAGCTTGAAAGCCACGTATTAAAATCACAGTAATGAAAATTTGATGCCATGTGATTATAAACAAACTCAAATGATTTAACAATTTGATTTAAAAAAAGAGGAGGAGGGTTTGCACACTGGGCTTTCGCCCCAAGCACTTGGATTTACATCCAGTTCAGGCTGATGGCAAGAAGAATGAAATGAAAGCCCAGATTAATGGGTTGAAAATCAGCCCAAAGTCACAATTTAGCTTCTACAGCAAGAACTGCTACTAATTGGTAACCTCACTCCAGAGGCCATGGTACCTATAAAGTGCCAGTGATGCAGTACAGGCTGCTTGAGAGGTTGTGGCACGGTACAGGGAGTTTTAAATTTAAACTTGCTTGATGCCGTGTCAGAGTTCTTGAAATGGAAAAGTGCTTCAATTCCGAGCATGAGTATTCTTCAACTTGAAAATCCAATGCAAGGGTTTTACCATATAACAGAGAACAGTGAACAAACAAGATCATTTGACCTGGGTGTAATAGAGCACCCCCTTGTGGACTACTGCTCCACCTAGTAGACTACCGATGTAATGCAACTACTGATGTAAATAATAAAAGGGTCATGTGTCAAAGTCACATGATGACAGTTTCTGTTAAGGAGCCATCTTGTAATGTGTTAGTGATGTTGTAAGAATGTATCACATTGGTGACGAGGATAGGATTTCTGGATTCCCTAGCTGAAATTTTTGTTGGTGAATGTTCATGCCAACTAACAGAGAGACTTTGAGAGGTTCTTTGTTTTGCAGAACAGCTAAAACTCCAAGGTAAATTACAAGTATACTTGGCTGAACTGTTGGCTTTGCGAGATGGCCATGCCTATGGGAATAATAGGGTGCTTGGGTGAGTTCCATCATGACCAAGAGACTTTCTGTGTGGAGCAGCTAGAAAGGTTTTTCACCACAAATAGTATCATTGAAGTCCCTGTAACCGGTTTTAGAAAGAAAACGGGCTATTTTCATGACTGAAGCAGGCCCCAAGGTGTATGAAACCGTGAAAAATGTGTTTGTTCCCGTCAAACCAAAGGACATGCAACTGATGGAGAGAATGGCACTACAGTTCTGAGCCCCTGGAAATTGCTTAAAAAGTTATCATTTTGGAACACGAGATCAGTTAAATGATGAGAGTATCAGTGAGTACATTGTAGCTTTACAAAAGCTATGCATTCACTGTCATTTCGGAAACTTTCAGGACCGAACATTGTGTGACCGCTTTGTTTGTGGGATGAAAAATGAAGCCATCAGAAGAAAATTGTTGGCAACCCCTAACTTGACTTTTGATTGAGCTTGACAGACAGCTACGTCGATGGATATGGCCGACCAATACTCGCGAGAATTTTGCAACATTTTCGGTCATCAGACAACCGAGGTGATTCGCCTGCAGGTTAAAAGTAAAAGGCAGCTGGGCCCCAAGGTCTCAGCAACTGGCCAAGGTAACAGCACACTGAAGTTGTGCTATCAGTGTCTGGGACAACACATTGCTCAAAGCTGTCCATATGTGAAGGCAGAGTGTTTCTTCAGCAAGAAAAGTCGGCATCTTGCGAAGGCATGCCGACTGAAGAGTAAACCGACTTTCAATGCTAGAAGTAGAAATCGGCAGACACTACATAACATTGAAGGGAAGCAACAGGATGAGGAAGTTTTGGAGATACACATCATCAGGAGCTCGAGAGTATCTAACAGCAATTTGCGAAGTATCGTCATCCAAGTAGACGTTGCAGGAACCGGGATACCCATGGAAATCGACACTGGTGCATCCATGAGCGTAGTACCGGAATCGCTATATCTCAACAAGTTGAGTGATTTTCGACTGGTGAAATCAAAGATAAAGTTGCATGGCTACTCAGGAGAGCAAATCCCTGTTGTAGCACTGTTGTAGACATTAGGCACCTGCTGAATATATCAAAACCTAGGGCAATGGCACCTGTAGCATAAGGTTAGAACTACACCTGTAGTATAAGGTTAGAACTAAATATGTAACTCTAATACCATAAAATGGCTACCCGTGAGGCCTCAAGGGATTTCTGTTAGCTGAATTAGACCGCATTCCTGGAAACTGATAATTGTTGTTTCCCACACACAGGACTAACAAGCAAACAAACTCTGCAGATGTCTCTAATCAGCCAGGCCTCAGAAGGAGAATGTTCTGGTGAATGTAAGAACAATACGACTCTAACAGGATTAAGATAAGGAGGCTACCCAAAGACAGCACCCAAGGACAGTAAGATAAGGGGGGCCTGGACTATGTTTCAGGATACATGAGTCGTTCCTAGCAACACACTCCTTAGCAACACATCTCTTAGCAACACGTCTCTTAGCAACACATGAGCCACTTTATGTTTAGAAACTAACTCTATCTATTGGTCTAATTGAATTCACCATATGATTGGATAGTATCCAGCCGAAATGGGCCTGATGTAACTGTAGTAAACTGTTGTAAAACATATAAAGATCCATGAAACCCTTTGTTCTGCGGAGAGAAGTGCCTGGTCCAGTCCTGAGGCTTCCTCCCCGCTGGCGTTAATAAAGGCCGCATTGGCGTTGGAACTGACTCTGAGTGATGAGTGATTCTTCTGATAAAACACTAACACTAACAAGCACATATCACCATACCAGTGAAATACAAGGATCAGTTTCAGAGCTTGCCTCTCGGTGGCAGGAGACAAGCCTGCCTTGATAGGTAGAAATTGGTTTGGATCACTGAAGCTGGATTGGAATTAGATTTTTCACGTGGAAAAGAAATTTGCATCAAAATATGATGTCATCAAGCAGTATCCAAAGGTGTTCCATGAAACAGGCAGTCCGATCTAAGACTTCAAGGTGAGTGTAATAGTGCAGAAGGACGCAAGACAAGTTTACTGTAAGCCACATCCCGTACCATACGTACTCAAGGAGAAAGTTAAGCAAGAACTCAAAAGACTAGAAACTGAGAACATTATCTCTAAGGTAGAAGAAGTGTTCTATTTTTCATACATTGATGAACTGCCAGTAACAGCTGAAGAAATTGGTAGAGCAACCAAATGTGACCCAGTTATGTCAAAGGTATATGATTACATAGCAAATGGATGGCCAAACCAGGTTATCAGAGGAAGATATTCATCCATACTTCATTCACAGAAATAATTGTCAGTGGATAAAGATTGTATCATGTGGGGTGCAAGAGTAGTTATTCCAAATAAGTTCAGGTCCAAATTGTTAGGAGATCTTCATGACCAGCACCTGGGAATGTGCTTGACCAAGAGTTTTGCACGCAGTTACTTATGGTGGCCAGGATAGATAAAGATATACATCGGCAGTCAATGTACGACATGTCAATCGGTAAGCAAGAAACCACCATCAGTACCATTACAGCTATGGAAATGGTCTCCCAGGGTGTGACAAATGTTACATGTAGATTTTGCTGAGCTAGAAGGACAGCAATTGTTCATTGTGATTGATAGTCATTCGGTAGAGGTGTTTCCGGTGCGGAAAGTAACAAGTAAAATATTAGACAATTTGCGAAGATTGTTTTTTTCATATGGCCTTCCAGAAGAAATTGTGTCTGATAATGGGCCGCAATTTTGTTCAGAAGAATTAGCACAGTTCATGAGCAGAAACGGTGTGAAACATACAAAATTCCAGAGCACACCGTACAAATTGTAAAACGTGTCGTCATCAAGCAAATGTTGGATCCAAATCAAAGGAAACGGCAGCTGTCGTTTGATCACAAACGAGCAAATTTTCTGAATGCTTATCATAATAATCCTCATGCAACTGCTGGTAGAACACCAGCAGAGTTGTTTTTCAAATGATAACCACGAACCAGGTTCTCATTGTTAAAGCCAAACTTCGCACAGTCTGTGGAAGAGAAACAATAAAGACAGAAAGAGAGCCATGATAGAGGTAGAATAAGAGAGAGGTAAGTGTGAAATTGAATCAGAAGGTTAGAGTGAAGAACCATCACCAAAATCTACATGTACATTAATGATTTAGATGAGGGGATTAAATGTAGTATCTCCAAATTTGCAGATGACACTAAGTTGGGTGGCAGTGTGAGCTGCGAGGAGGATGCTATGAGGCTGCAGAGTGACTTGGATAGGTTCGGTGAGTGGGCAAATGCATGGCAGATGAAGTATAATGTGGATAAATGTGAGGTTATCCACTTTGGTGGTAAAACCAGAGAGACAGACTATTATCTGAATGGTGACAGATTAGGAAAAGGGGAGGTGCAACGAGACCTGGGTGTCATGGTACATCAGTCATTGAAGGTTGGCATGCAGGTACAGCAGGTGGTTAAGAAAGCAAATGGCATGTTGGCCTTCATAGCGAGGGGATTTGAGTACAGGGGCAGGCAGGTGTTGCTACAGTTGTACAGGGCCTTGGTGAGGCCACACCTGGAGTATTGTGTACAGTTTTGGTCTCCTAACTTGAGGAAAGACATTCTTGCTATTGAGGGAATGCAGCAAAGATTCACCAGACTGATTCCCGGGATGGTGGGACTGACCTATCAAGAAAGACTGGATCAACTGGGCTTGTATTCACTGGAGTTTAGAAGAATGAGAGGGGACCTCATAGAAACGTTTAAAATTCTGACAGGTTTAGACAGGTTAGATGCAGAAAGAATGTTCCCAATGTTGGGGAAGTCCAGAACCAGGGGTCACAGTCTAAGGATAAGGGGTAAGCCATTTAGGACCGAGATGAGGAGAAACTTCTTCACCCAGAGAGTGGTGAACCTGTGGAATTCTCTACCACAGAAAGATGTTGAGGCCAATTCACTAAATATATTCAAAAGGGAGTTAGATGAAGTCCTTACTACTAGGGGGATCAAGGGGTATGGCGAGAAAGCAGGAAGGGGGTACTGAAGTTGTATGTTCAGCCATGAACTCATTGAATGGCGGTACAGGCTGGAAGGGCCGAATGGCCTACTCCTGCACCTATTTTCTATGTTTCTATGTTTCTAAATGGTTAAAGTGGTTACCAGGAAGAGTAGTGAAGATATGTGGCCCTAGCACATATTTGATCAAGATGTTTGATCATGGAAAGGTTAGGATTGTTCACATTGATCATATTTTACCTCCAGATGTGGATGGAGTTAAAAATTGGATGATTCGATTATTTCTGATGAGTCAAATAGTCTTGTTACAGGTAGAGTATCAGTAGCAAATCCAAGAGAAAGTCAGAATTTAAGTCTGAGACCGAGTCAGGCAGACAAACAGTCTGAAGTTGTAGAGAGTTAAAATGCAATTCAAGGGTTGCCTTTGGAGAAAAACTCTCCTCAGGCTCAGCCTAGAATGAGTCTAAGTCCTAAAACAAGAGTGTAAAGTTCTGTTCAAGAAAGAAGGTATCCTCTTCGAAACAGAAAACCAGTGGTTAAGTTTGATTTGTAAATGTGGGGGAATAACCATGCCAGTTGTATATAATGATTATTTTGTTATGATTACTTCTTCAATAAGGAGGGAAAAGTGTAATAAAGCTCCCCCTAGTGGACTACTGCTCCACCTAGTGAACTACCGATGTAATGCAACTGCTGATGTAAATAATAAAAGGGTCATGTGGCAATGTTACATAATGACAGTTTCTGTTAAAGAGCCATCTTGCAATGTCTGTCTGTTAGTGATGTCATAAGAATACATCACACTGGGCTATATAAAACTTCTGGGTGGGAAAAAAGTATTGTTAGATAGCAGCTGAAAAAAAAAATCCTGATTAGAGATCAGTTTCCACACAAATCTGAATGAATAAAATAACTCTTCAAAAGGCAGATTCAGTCCACTTAAACTACTTACCTTGAGAGCATCTTGGTTTTGCAAAGTAAGTTACAGCTCCAAATTTCATTGGAAGCCAGATATCCATCATTTGTGCCGCAATATGACTCAATGGAAGATAACTGACAATTTTTTCCTCTACTACAGAACGGATACCTGCCATATGCCCTATTGTATTGGCACTCCAAGTCAGCTAGAAATAAAGAGAATTGTAAATAGAGCACTCTTCAGTACATTAGAAGCATGCTTCATCCAAAGGGTTACATTAATAAAGTAATTCATAATATTTATTTCAAAACATTGAAATTTACAAACTGCCCCACCACCACCTCCTTCCCCCCCCCCCCCCCCCCCCCCCCCATATGTGTCTTCTTGGGTCAAGCCTGAAGACTTTTAGTATGTTTCCTGCCAATGGAAAGATGTTTTTTTTATTCTTTGCAGGCTGTGGGCGTCGCTGACAAGGCCAGCATTTATTGCCTAATTGGCCCCGAGAGGGTGGTGGGCGAGCCGCCTCCTTGAACCGCTGCAGTTCGTGAGATGAAGGTACTCTCCACAGGGAGGAAGATGGCAGAGTGGAAAAAGGAGGGAAAGGGTG